>NC_069499.1:746747297-746947297 GCF_027579735.1 Bombina bombina
AGGTAGCCAAGGGTAGTCACGGCCGGTGCGGGAGGCCCCTGAAAAGAAAGCAAGAAAACTAAGCAGCAGCACAAACCAGGGCGCAGTCCCGGCCGGTGCGCGAGACCCATTCAAACGGAAGCCACCTCACAAGACTGCTGCCAACAAGGCCCCTAAGGGAGCCAAGGGTAGTCACGGCCGGTGCGGGAGGCCCCTGAAAAGAAAGCAAGAAAACTAAGCAGCAGCACAAACCAGGGCGCAGTCCCGGCCGGTGCGCGAGACCCATTCAAACGGAAGCCACCTCACAAGACTGCTGCCAACAAGGCCCCTAAGGGAGCCAAGGGTAGTCACGGCCGGTGCGGGAGGCCCCTGAAAAGAAAGCAAGAAAACTAAGCAGCAGCACAAACCAGGGCGCAGTCCCGGCCGGTGCGCGAGACCCATTCAAACGGAAGCCACCTCACAAGACTGCTGCCAACAAGGCCCCTAAGGGAGCCAAGGGTAGTCACGGCCGGTGCGGGAGGCCCCTGAAAAGAAGGCAAGAAAACTAAGCAGCAGCACAAACCAGGGCGCAGTCCCGGCCGGTGCGCGAGACCCATTCAAACGGAAGCCACCTCACAAGACTGCTGCCAACAAGGCCCCTAAGGGAGCCAAGGGTAGTCACGGCCGGTGCGGGAGGCCCCTGAAAAGAAGCAAGAAAACTAAGCAGCAGCACAAACCAGGGCGCAGTCCCGGCCGGTGCGCGAGACCCATTCAAACGGAAGCCACCTCACAAGACTGCTGCCAACAAGGCCCCTAAGGGAGCCAAGGGTAGTCACGGCCGGTGCGGGAGGCCCCTGAAAAGAAGCAAGAAAACTAAGCAGCAGCACAAACCAGGGCGCAGTCCCGGCCGGTGCGCGAGACCCATTCAAACGGAAGCCACCTCACAAGACTGCTGCCAACAAGGCCCCTAAGGGAGCCAAGGGTAGTCACGGCCGGTGCGGGAGGCCCCTGAAAAGAAAGCAAGAAAACTAAGCAGCAGCACAAACCAGGGCGCAGTCCCGGCCGGTGCGCGAGACCCATTCAAACGGAAGCCACCTCACAAGACTGCTGCCAACAAGGCCCCTAAGGGAGCCAAGGGTAGTCACGGCCGGTGCGGGAGGCCCCTGAAAAGAAAGCAAGAAAACTAAGCAGCAGCACAAACCAGGGCGCAGTCCCGGCCGGTGCGCGAGACCCATTCAAACGGAAGCCACCTCACAAGACTGCTGCCAACAAGGCCCCTAAGGGAGCCAAGGGTAGTCACGGCCGGTGCGGGAGGCCCCTGAAAAGAAAGCAAGAAAACTAAGCAGCAGCACAAACCAGGGCGCATTCCCAGCCGGTGCGCGAGACCCATTCAAACGGAAGCCACCTCACAAGACTGCTGCCAACAGGGCCCCTAAGGGAGCCAAGGGTAGTCACGGCCGGTGCGGGAGGCCCCTGAAAAGAAAGCAAGAAAACTAAGCAGCAGCACAAACCAGGGCGCAGTCCCGGCCGGTGGGCGAGACCCATTCAAACGGAAGCCAACTCACAAGACTGCTGCCAACAGGGCCCCTAAGGTAGTCACGGCCGGTGCGGGAGGCCCCTGAAAAGAAAGCAAGAAAACTAAGCAGCAGCACAAACCCGGGCTCAGTCCCGGCCGGTGCCCGAGACCCATTCAAACGGAAGCCACCTCACAGGACTGCTGCCAACAAGGCCCCTAAGGGAGCCAAGGGTAGTCACGGCCGGTGCGCGAGACCCATTCAAACGGAAGCCACCTCACAAGACTGCTGCCAACAAGGCCCCTAAGGGAGCCAAGGGTAGTCACGGCCGGTGCGGGAGGCCCCTGAAAAGAAAGCAAGAAAACTAAGCAGCAGCACAAACCAGGGCGCAGTCCCGGCCGGTGCGCGAGACCCATTCAAACGGAAGCCACCTCACAAGACTGCTGCCAACAAGGCCCCTAAGGGAGCCAAGGGTAGTCACGGCCGGTGCGGGAGGCCCCTGAAAAGAAAGCAAGAAAACTAAGCAGCAGCACAAACCAGGGCGCAGTCCCGGCCGGTGCGCGAGACCCATTCAAACGGAAGCCACCTCACAAGACTGCTGCCAACAAGGCCCCTAAGGGAGCCAAGGGTAGTCACGGCCGGTGCGGGAGGCCCCTGAAAAGAAAGCAAGAAAACTAAGCAGCAGCACAAACCAGGGCGCAGTCCCGGCCGGTGCGCGAGACCCATTCAAACGGAAGCCACCTCACAAGACTGCTGCCAACAAGGCCCCTAAGGGAGCCAAGGGTAGTCACGGCCGGTGCGGGAGGCCCCTGAAAAGAAAGCAAGAAAACTAAGCAGCAGCACAAACCAGGGCGCAGTCCCGGCCGGTGCGCGAGACCCATTCAAACGGAAGCCACCTCACAAGACTGCTGCCAACAAGGCCCCTAAGGGAGCCAAGGGTAGTCACGGCCGGTGCGGGAGGCCCCTGAAAAGAAAGCAAGAAAACTAAGCAGCAGCACAAACCAGGGCATAGTCCCGTCCGGTGTGCGAGACCCATTCAAACAGAAGCCACCTCACAAGACTGCTGCCACAAGGCCTTTAAGGGAGCCAAGGATAGTCACGGCTGGTGTGGGAGGCCCCTGAAAAGAAAGCAAGAAAACTAAGCAGCAGCACAAACCAGGGCGCAGTCCTGAACTTAAATGAAAAAAAAAAAAACAACAACAACAAGAAAACAACCATCAGCACAAAACCAGGGTGTAGTAGCATCTGGTGTGCAAGACCGATTCAACCTAAGACCTTTTCACCACACTGTTGCAAATAAAGCTCAGAAGAAAGCCAAATGTAGGCACGGCCAGTACAGGAGACCACTGAAATAAAATTAAAAAGGAACCAAGCAGCAACCTTAACCTGAGTGTAGACCTGGCCAATAAGTGAGGACTTTTCAATCTAAGATACCTTCTCAAAGATGCTGATAATCAGGTCCCAAATGGTAGGTTGTCTTGGATGGTGTGAGGGACACCTGAAGTGAATGGGAAAAAAAATAAAACAAAGCAACAGCACAACCACTGGTGTCCGTTAAAGCAGACTTGTTAAGGGACTTAACAACTGATAAATATATATTTATCTAAATTCATTGCAGTTTAATGAATAAGATAAATTCTCCACTGCATTATGTCTTGCAAATACTTTACAGCCTATGGCAGCAGATTAGCAAAGTCTTTAATACTTAAGTGTTAAGTAACACAGCATCAACCATATGCAGCCTGTTTCGCTATATTGGGACTCAGTCTCATTTAAATCAATATGGTTGATGCTGATGTACTTGAGTATTTCATCTTTTGCTATAGGGCTGCCTTTCAGATTGATAAGTGTATAAGTTGTTTGCTCTACTTAATGCAGTGGAGAGATGATGAGCCCCAAATAGGCCAAACAGGCTGTCTATGGTTGGTGTTGTTGTTTGACTCAAGTATTCATTTTAACACTGTAAAGTAGGAGGATGAGAAATGGTGTTATCAGTCACAGAACTAGCAAAAAGCCTTGAGGCTTAAATCAATGCTTGAGTCAAATAACTCAACACCTACACCATACTGAGGAGCCACAAAAATGGCGAAACAACCTGTCTATAGCTTGTTGTGTTGATGATGGTTTTCATATATGCAGTTTCACTCAATCTTTATCCCTTCTAAGGTGAGAATAACATTTTCTATGCTGGATTTGAGAACAAGACTAATATTGATAGAATGAGAAACAACAAAATTAGTTTTAAAGATTCTTTAACATTAACAATATAACAATAATCAAATTTAACTGACTTATGTACTATTTATTAGAGATTTATTTTGTGATGAATTAAATATAATACTTATGCCATTTAGACCTGTATCGATGTCCAGTACTGCTGCAAAATAGATACACATCCAAGTGTTTTTTTGCTGTCGCTATTGAAAGTGGAGAAATGCAGTTGCTGGGCTAGCAGAAAAGAGTCAAGGAACGACTCTTGGTGGAGATGTGCCTGAATCCACTGAAAATGTGTTTATTGGTAACATACAGGAAGACATCTCTATTCACATTGAAAGTGGATTTTAGTTCATCCTCTCTGTGAAGACACTTGCCCTATTCCTGATCCCTTTCTTACATCTGCAATAAATAAACACTAAGCACTAATGCCAACATTCTAACTGATGCTTAGTGCAGATAATGACTGGTCGCTGTACCTTTATCTTAAGGAGCAATTCTGAATAAGAAAAAAATATGCAGAAGCTCACTATGCAGAATGCTGTGATTAGAGTAGCCCACAAAAAGATTTACCCCTTATTTTAATAGCAGGTCACAACCGGATTTCTTGCTATATTGTTGTAAGTATATCTAATAAAAAAAAATTATAATCATTTTATATACATTTATTAGTTTGTAACTACAAATGCAAAATGACCTGATCCTTTAACGCATTGAGGGTGAGTTATTTTTAAAGCAAAGAATCAGAAAAAGGTGACATACCAAATACAAGATGTATCATTTTAGAACTTGAGATAGCTGATTTTATTTCATGTTTTTCCATGTATATTTTAATTTAAATTTTTGTATATACTTTAAGTAAATGTTAAAAAAAAATTATGTAAAATAGTGATGCAATGGTTATCTGGTGCAATCAATGTAAAATTATAACAAATAAATAAATAAAAACAAATTATTTGCAAAAGTTGTTGAGCCCCTGCCCGAGATTTGATTGGAGAGTCGTGTAATAGAGTCCCATGTGCATACTAGCAAGTTTCAGAATAAAGGAAGAGAACAGTAAATGCTAAAGATTTATTCTTTCCATTACCAGGACACAATAACCCCCTGCTACATCTGGCACGTGTGTGGCTGCAGCAACAGTGAGGTGGAGTTCACTAGAGGTACTTTCTGGTTATGGAACTGAGCCGTAAGTTTAAGATGGCCTTTTAGACTTGGTCACAGTGAAGTAACTTTATTAAGCAGGAACTGGTAAAGTACAGTATCACAGGTTTGACTCAAAGATTATAAAACTGTTTACCTGTGACCAGATAATGTACACAACATGCAGTCACACTGTAGGAAAAAAAATTTTAGGATACAAAAGCAGACAAACACTAATTCCAGTAAAGTAATGCAATGACTGTAATGTTTAACATAGGTCTATTTTATAAATAGTTTGTTGTATAGCTGTAGCATTCAAACACCACATGATATGAGACTTAACACTTGGTAATAAGAAATACAGCAATTTAGTGCAATGGAAATAACCCAGGTAAAGAGTATAAATGAATATATATATATATATATTAGCAAACAAAATAAGAACTTAGTAAATGAGGAACACTAAAGGTTGCAATTCCAATGAGAGCAGTGATCCAAAATAAGTAACAAGCAAGCAAGCATGGATTGGTAAATTGCAGCTGTTAAAGACAAGTCTATATACAAGTAGTTAGCTCAGTTAGTATACTTGCTTATCCAGTGGTATTTGGATGATGAATACTTGCTTCCCCTGAGATGATGTAGCTAGACTCCGGTAAGTAGAGCAGGTAGGTTCTGGCAGAAGGCAAGCAAACTTTAGATGACCTGTGATAGTTTTACACAGCGTGTAGTAACTGGTAATGGAAGAAAGCAGGCGGAGTGATACGTGCTGCAAGTAGATCCGGCAACCCAGGTAACTGAGGCTGCAATGATTACAGCAGCATGGAACAGAGACTGCAGCAGAGAGACACAGAAGCAGCACAGCTGATTATCAGAATGCAGTCAATCAAAGGTGAAAAAATAAGTAAATCAGTTGAGCTCAGGTGAATACTAGCAAATTCTGCAGAAGAGTTCCAATAACTCCAATACAAAAGTAAAAGTTATTAGAGGGTTAAATTCGACTTGAATATGAGACACTAGACAGGGTACAATTCAGATACTCTGCTAAACAAAATAATCAAGCAAAGAACCAAAAAGGAAATGAGGCTATATAGGGTAAATAGGCAGAGTTTACTAAAAGGAACATTACTTAAAGGGACATTACTTAAAGGGATATTACAAGTAAGCAGACTCATAGAAACTCAGAAAACTTACAAATACTGTTGAGACTGACAAGAGACTGGATACCCATATATTGCTGTTACTGATAGGGCACACAGGTACACAGTAGGCTGGTAACTGAATACACAACTACACTGTGACAGGCCAGTAACTGGATACTCAAGTACACTGTGGCTACAGGAGGCAGGCTAAGTAAATAATACAGTATTAGGAACATACATACTTAGCAAGTTAGCCTAGTTAAAGGGAAAGTCAACACCAGCATTTTTATTGTTTAAAAAGATAGATAATACCTTTATTACCTATTCCCCAGTTTTCCATAACCAACACAGTTATAATAATGCACATTTTACATCTGTAAATACCTTATATCTAAGCCTCTGCAGACTGCCCCCTTATTTCAGTTCTTTTGACAGACTTGCATTTTAGCAAATCAGTGCTCACTGCTCGGTAAATTGTTGTGCGTGAGCTCAATGTTATCTATATGAAACACATGAACTAATGCCCTCTAGTGATGAAAAACTGTCAAAATGCATTTAGATTTGAGGCGACCTTTAAGGTCTAAGAAATTAGCATATAAACCTCCTAGGTTTAGCTTTCAACTAAGAATACCAAAATAACAAAGCAAAATTGGTGATAAAGGAAATTGGAAAGTTGTTTAAAATTACATGCCCTATTTGAACCATAAAAGTTTTTTTGGGCCTTGACCACTTTAACATATGATAATCAGAAAATATAACATTAAAAATGTTATGAGCTGCTTATTCTATTTTCTTTATTTTATATGTTTAACCAAACTTTTCCTTTTCTTTTACTGAACCCTTCTCTGAAACTGCAGATATATTACTTCTGTATTTTCCAGCAATTTACTTATAACCTAATAAGCTATGTATCTGCATTTTTCTTGCATACTTGCTTCTAACTTAATAAGTTACACAAACATGTAACTTTGTTTTGGCTTTTCTCATAGATTGTCTTACTAATTCTAACATAGAGAACCTGTATTTTTTAGCAAGCACTAATCACATGAGATTTATTAGCCAATTGTTATCAGCCAATTAGCTCTCTGCTTTATAAGGAACTGTAATAGTATAAAAATGCATGTAGATGAAAATGTGTTAGTCTTGCGTTGCTGTGTTTTGTGCTGGGACTCTGTTGCAACAATGTAATAAAGATAACCTCTCCTGAGGTGAGCCCTTGTTTGCTGAATATCTGGTCTGGACCTCTTTATTACTGCACCTGAGACAAGCTCACTCACGACAAAATGTTATAAGAAAATGTAAATATTAGCTCACTAGTAGGCAAATGAGAATGTTAATGTAATATATTAATAAATACAGGAAAATGAGAGAACAGAGGGGCGCCTCATGTGTGCATTAGCTGATGCGAAGTCTGAAAAACGCGTTGCATTACATGTAACCATTGCTTGTTACTGGTTTTAATATTGTTTTAAATAAACTAACTTGTTTTACACAAGCTCTGGTTCAGCACCTTCTTGAGCAGTATTTTAATGTTCCTGACTATTTTTGGAAACCAATATACACCGTGTGTGGCAGGATACCCCTCCACTGGTCAATCTGCACCTGGAGAGGGTTAGCCGGTACACCCGAAGTTACCAGCCAGCTTCTACTAGTACATAAGTGTACTTGGGCAGAATGTGAGTAGCCATTTTGCATTGCCTGTTTGATTTATTCTGACATACTGATGCACACATGAGGCGCCCCTATGTTCTCTCATTTTCCTGTAGCTACTTCCGGACAAGTCTGTGAGGAGGAGAGCAGCTTTTATCCTGTGCCCCATCCAGAAAGTGGGACTATCTGATTATACTGGAATTACCACACCCTAATCTAAACCAATAACCCAATTGGGACTCTTTGTTGGAACTGTTGCAATCCACGACCATTAGATCTTATGGTTTGATCTTATGGTCTGATGAATATGCTATATTAACATTTGTCTTTATCAAATTTTTATAAAAATTTTTTTTATTGTATTAAGTATACATAAATTATATTGGTATATAGAGCATTAGAGCGCCCCCTCATACTCTGGTATTTATCATTTTTATATTAATAAATAGCTTGTTAGGTCGAGACTATATACACAAATAGTTTATATCCAATAATTAGTTTAAGGCCATGAATAAATTACTATGCTAACTATAGATGGACAAATAAGAACATCAGTGTAACGTATTAAGCAGTAACTTGCCAGAATAAGAGGAGATTCAGAAATAAAATGCACTTAAAAGAAAAATACATTAGTTTAGTTTATTTTTTTATATACTAAAATTATTTAGTAAGACCAAGAATAAATGAGTCTACTAAGTAATTGCAAACAAGGTTTAAATATTTATACATGGCGCATCCAGACACACATATGACAATGGTAGTAGCAGCTGCATCCCTTGCACCCCTAGCACTTCTGTCTATACTTAAACACACAGACAAACCTCCCCTAGCAAATGTAACCCAACGTGTATACTCCTCGGCCTCTCTGTTTACCCATTCACTCTTATTATCCTCTCCTGGGCTTCCCAGAGTTGCTAACTGGAAGGTAAATTAAATCATTTTACTTATTTAGAAAGTGAAATAAAACATCATATAACCATGGATTCAAGTACAGCGCACTCTTGGAAAAGTAATATTTAAAGGGATAGTCAACACTAAAATGGTTATTGTTTAAAAAGTTAGATAATGCCTTTACTACCCATTACACAGCTTTGCACAACCAACATCGTTAAATTAATATACTTCATAACATTTAAACCTCTAAATGTCTGCCTGTTTCTAAGCCACTATAGACAGCCTCTTAATCACATGCTTTTTATTTGCTTTTCACAACAGGAGACTGCTAGTTCATGTGGGCCATATAGAAAACATTGTGCTCACACCCGTGGGTTCTTCACAACACAGCTAAAATGCAAGTCAATAGATAATAAATAAAAAGTCATGTGATCAGGGGGCTGTCAAAAGAGGCTTAGATAGAAGGTAATCACAGAGTTTAAAAGTATAATAATATAACCATGTTCACTGTGCAAAACGGGGGAATGGGTAATAAAGGGATTATCTATCTTTTAAAATAATAAAAGTTTTTAGTTGACTGTCCCTTTAACTTAAAAGGGCATTTTAGTCTAAATACACATAGGTCTATGCACCAATCGCCAGCTTTGTAGGCTTTAAACAACTAGAAAAGGAATTGGATCAATGTGTAAAATATGTATGGCTGGTGGTTTTTCTAATTACAGTATATTTGGAACTCGGAACAAATATAACAGCGCCACAAAGCCCCAGTAACATTTAGACTAGAATGTCCGTTTAGCTTGTATTTAAAATATCACTTGCTAAAAGCTAAAGCCAAAAGCTACCAACCGTGTGTAACAGTGTTGGTTAATTAAACGGACAGGCTAGACCCAATACTTATTCTTTATTACTTATTGTTACATACCAGACAAGCATCTTGCAATGGGCTCCACATCTATAAGTTTGTAATAATGACATGAAACTTTTAAATGATCATTATTTGTTAGCAGCTGAAAATGGCCGCCAATCTTTGCCCACAGCTTTCTTCTTGTCCCGTTAGCTGTTCTCTTGTATGACAGTTTAGTGGTGCACGTTTAATATCTTGTAGTTAGCTATTTCAAATTACACATGCACAAACTAGCTTGTGCAAGTAGGAAAACTTATTCACGAGTCGGTCATGATTGGAGAAACTTAACATATCAAAATACACATGCAATTGGTGGGCGGGGTTTGGAAGCCATTTTCAACTCCTAAAAAACTATGAACATTTAAATGTTTCATGTACTTCTTACAAGCGTATAGATGTGGAACCCATTGCAAGATGCTTGGATTGTATGTAACAATATATAATCAAAATGATGTATTGGGTCTAGACTGTCCTTTTAAGACAAAATGCTGTGCTAGCCGGACAGATTTTATGAACTTACCTGTTAAAGCTCATCAGCTGCTCAGTCATTGGGCAAGTGACTCACCACTACAATCTGGAATTAAACATAAAAATGTTAACCATTAATAGTCACATCACATGTTACCAAACCAGCTCTCTATTATTAGAATCTGAAGGCACTATATGACTTACTATTATTTACAATTATTCAAAATCTAATAGCAAGATACAAGGATAAAAATAACTATATACCCCTTAAAAAGACAGGGACTTCCGCACTTGTAAAAAATTACAAATTACATACATACACATACAAAATTACATACATTACAAACCTAAATACATACACCTATACACATACACATACATGCATACATATATATAACACACACCTACATACAAAATTACATACATACATAAATACATACATATACACCTATATACATACATATACCTACATGTACATATATATATATATACACATACATACATATACCTACATACATACACATACATTGATACACCTACATACATACATGCACATATATACGTACAAACACACATACAAATACACACATACATATACACCTTTGAGCCCTTCCCAGTCCAACACCTTGTCATATACCATATCTTTTTTATTTCACTGTTAAAACATTTATTTCAATATAAAAACTTTATTTTTAAAAGTAATATTACAAATAAATAAATGAATAATTATATATACAGTATATATATTGAACAAAAAACTAGCACTCTATGGTCTTTTTAAAATTAATCTTTTACTGTGAAAAGGAGTCTGAGGAAGGGGATACTTTGTCTCCGAAACGTCACTACTTTTCACAGTAAAGGTTTAATTTTAAAAAGACCAGAGAGTGCAAGTTTTTTGTTCTGCTGTACTCACTCTGCACTAGCACCCTGACAGTTGTTTTATTGAGTGAGAGTATATATATATATATATATATATATATATATATACATATATATATATATATATATATACTGTATATATAGAAATACTTTGATACATTATACATGTGTTTTGTTATGCATATATTCTAGCCTTAAAGGGATAGAAAAGTCAAAATTAAACTTGCATAATGCAGAAAGAGCATGTAATTGTAAGACACTTTTAAATTCACTTCTATTATCAAATGTGCTTTGTTCTCTTGGTATCCATTGTTGCAAAATAACACGCACATATCAAACACTAGTGGGAGCTGGAAGCGGATTGGTGTCTGCACACATTAGTCTCTTGGGATTGGCTAACTAGATGTGTTCAGCTAGCTGCCAGTAGTGCAAAGCTGTTCCTTCAGCAAAGGATAACAAGAGAATGAAGCAAATTTGATAACAGAAGTAAACTGGAAAGTCGTTTAAAATTGTATGTTCTATCCAAATCATGAAAAAGAAATGTTGGCGTTTCCTGTACCTTTAACACTTTACTTTTCCAGCACTATTGTGTGTTGCATTTGAGCACAACACATATCTCACCTTTTGTAATATGAACAATGATAGCGCACCCTGCTCTATCCATTAAAAGTATAGGTTGCGCTTTAAATAACCATGTCATTGCATTAAGGTTCTCTGTTTATTCTTATTACCATTCCCTTGCAATACCAGGTTGTGTGATATTCTTAGAGGGGAGTGATATGGATAATGCACTCTGTGCTATCAATTATGCTACACTTGTAATCTAAGCTATTATTGGCTGTAGCACAATGTAAAGGTTTAATTTAGTTGCTTCAATAAAAACTAATGGCTCCTTTTGGAAGGTCACAATGATTCGCCAGGTAAGGAGCTTCTTAACCCCATTCAGAATATCACTGATACCTAAGTCATACAAGTACCAGTGTAACTGCCTGATGTTCCTACTGTAATTTGCCTTAACCACAATTATCCTTAAAGGGACATTAAACCCAACATTTTTCTTTCATTATTCAGATAGAGAATAACATTTTGAAAACCATCCCAATTGACTTATTTTATCTAATTTGCTTCATTCTTTAGATATCCTTTGTGGAAGAACTAGAAATGCACATGGGTGAGCCAATCACACAAGGCATGTATCTGCAGCCACCAATCAGCAGCTATTGAGCCTATCTAGATATGCTTTTCAGCAAAGGATATAAAGAGAATTAAGCACATTAGATAATAGAAGTAAATTAGAAAGTAGTTTAAAATTGCATGCTCTTTCTAAATCATAAAAGACAAAATTTGTGTTTCATATCCCTTTAATCCCCAACACATCTAAACCTAATTCTTACCCTGCCACTTCTAGTAAGCAGTAAGTTGAAAACAGAAGATGAAAAAGGAAAACTACTTACCTGTCAAAGCATCCCCACTGCACATCTAAGGCACCACTCTCTGTATTGTTTTCAATAACTACAAACAGTTACTTTTTCCTCTCTCTCTCTCCATCTAATTTATAAATAAAAAAAAGTTATTGTCACTATTTTATAAAAGATCACATTTCTAAAAAAGAAATAAATAACTTCTAGAATAACGTATTTTAAACTTTCTCTTTGAAAGTCATTAGCTTGTGTTAACCATCAATAATAAAAAGATAATTAATGTAAAAAATGCTGGTTTTAAGATGCGCCACATCCAGCCTGTTTCACAGCAGTTAAACGAATACGGTATGACAAGAAGGGACTGTACTTATAAGCACATTCATTTCTAAACAAGTCCCTGTGACATCACTAAGAGACAACAGTGGTGTCTACTGAACTAACAGAACACAGTACTTGGCCTACCCACTGATCGTACTTCTCACAATGTGCGATCAAAAACAAGAAAATGCTGATGTGTAGGGTGTGGGTGGCGCCTCTTGGCCTACGGTGTATAAAATGATGCTTCTGATTATTTTGTAATATAAATGTGATCTATAAAAGATATATGGATCTCGGCCCCTGTAAGATTGCAGGTAAATGGTGTAAAAATATATTACAAAGATCTCGGCCCCTGTAAGATTTCAGGTAAATGGTGTAACAATATAATACAAAGATTTATTGATTATAAAAATCATGTACATAAAAAATGAATAAATTAATACAACAAATTGCTGCAGAATGGATGCTAAATTTGACTCAATAAAAATTAACGACACCGGTGTCTAAATATTCAAACTCAATAAAAACACATTTTAAGAACACATTTTGATTACAATCCAACTATAAGCGTGATTTCATATAAAACCACAAATATACATTCACAATTGATCAAATCCTGGGCAACAAATGTTATTACTGAATATAACTAAACTTGAGTTTGAAGCGGTTAATTTGCGCTATATTATATAGTCTCTTAGGTGCGCAATTTCTGAACTAATTCGTTGGTTAAAGTGACAGTAAGCAAGTGTGTATATCTCTCCTATTTGTGGGTACGATGATATATTCAACCATTTGTTTAAGCTGTCCCTTTATGAATATTTGTGAAATCCGCTATGTCTTGATTTACAAAGCAACTTGAATTTTGCAAAAACCTTTAACTTAGGCAGTCCTTTGATGTTGAACCATTAATGGTCAAAAACTACCGATATGAGCAGTGTGAATATCCGATTGCAATAGATGGATACAAAGTTACTGATGTATGTACAATTTTTGTAAAACACAAGTGTTTATTTTGGAAGTGTTGCAATTGTTGCAATAACCCCTCTGGGTGTAAGCGATGTAGCTTGCGTTCACACTGAATTGTACTCACTGTTTTTTCGGCGTCCCCGCCAGACCGATAACTCTCTGCGGTCAGTTGGTGATGCATGTGTCTTTTGCCCAATCAGTTCAAGGGAGTGAAATGTGCGCACTTATTCGAAAAAAAACTTATCTCTTTTTCAAACTCCTACAGCTTCATTTTTTGACAATTCACAATGAAGTGGTTATGGGAGTTCATCCGAGGTTGGTATCTAGATACTGTGGAGCTGTAAAATGGAACGTCTACGCGTTTCAGCTACTCAGAGCCTTTGTCAAGATGATCCTCTTTTCCAGCTCCTCCTTTATATAGGGTTATGTATTAACCCTTCCTTCACTTAGCATTATTCGATCTTTGCTTATTCTTTTTGGTTTATTAAGTAGTCTGAAATATTTTGGTCAAACCAGTAGGAAGTTAAGGGACCGCATAAGGGAACATCTATTGGGTATTGAACATAATAGAAAAGATACAACCTTATATAGACATTTTCTGGAAGTACATCAAGGGAGAACTGATGACTTTAAGTTCTGGAGTATCAAAAAGATAGAACAGGATGGGAGGCGAGGAAATATGGAAGAAAAATTATTAAGACAAGAAGCTGAGTTGATCTATAGTTTTGGTACATTAGCACCAACAGGTCTAAATAGTGAATTAGATCCTAATTTCATTATGAAATAATTAGAATTTGACTGAGTTAGATTATAGATAGATAATAAGAAATACCCTAAGATCCAGATCAAGCTATTAGTAGTATATTTAGTATTTTATAGAATCAACTTGTCTTAGACCAGATGGTCCAACATAACCCCCTTCTGTAAAACACACTTTAAATTCAATTCGAGACCATTATACTCTTAAGACCTCATTTTTGTATTGCATTTATTATAATTAGATATTTACTTAAATGAAGGCAATTTCATGAAATAAATATCAGCTTGTATTTTGGGATATAGTGTTTTGATCAGTTTGGATGTTTTACTATTATTTTTAATAACAAGTTCTGTCACTTTAAGAAGCGGTTACTATTAACATGCTAGAATATAAAGCATATCAACAAAGTGACAAGTGTTAATCTCCAGGATATGGCTTACTTAATAAACCAAGAAGAATAAGCAAAGATCGAATGATGCTAAGTGAAGGAAGGGTTAATACATAACCCTATATAAAGGAGGAGCTGGAAAAGAGGATCATCTTGACAAAGGCTCTCAGTAGCTGAAACGCGTAGACGTTCCATTTTACAGCTCCACAGTATCTAGATACCAACCTCGGATGAACTCCCATAACCACTTCATTGCGAATTGTCAAAAAATGAAGAGGTAGGAGTTTGAAAAAGAGACAAGTTGTTTTTCGAATAAGTGCGCACATTTCACTCCCTTGAACTGATTGGGCAAAAGACACACGCATCACCAACTGACCGCAGAGAGTTATTGGTCTGGCGGGGACGCCGAAGAAACAGTGAGTACAATTCAGTGTGAAAGCAAGCTACATCGCTTACACACAGAGGGGTTATTGCAACCATTGCGACACTTCCAAAAGAAACACTTGTGGTTTACAAAAATTGTACATACATCAGTAACTTTGTATCCATCTATTGCAATCGGATATTCACACTGCTCATATCGGTAGTTTTTGACCATTAACGGTTCAACATCAAAGGGCTGCCTAAGTTAAAGGTTTTTGCAAAATTCAAGTTGATTTGTAAATCAAGACATAGCAGATTTCACAAATATTCATAAAAGGACAGCTTAAACAAAAGGTTGAATATATCATCGTACCCACAAATAGGAGAGAGATAAACACTTGCTTACTGTTACTTTAACCAACGATTTAGTTCAGAAATTGCGTACCTAAGAGACTATATAATATAGCGCAAATTAACCGCTTCAAACTCAAGTTTAGGTATATACAGTAATAACATTTGTTGCCCAGGATTTGATCAATTGTGAATGTATATTTGTGGTTTTATATGAAATCAGACCTGGCACATGAATAAAGACAGACCAGGTGACCACCTCATGAAGCATCCCATAAGAAATAAAAGACACATTTTGTTTTAAGGGTTACTTTTTAATGCAAACCCTTGTCTTGTGTACCTATAGCCTATTGCCTCTTTCCTCCATTCATGGTGTTAATGCTCCTGCAATCAAAGCAATCATGTTCCATAGTCAGGCAGCAGAGAGGGAGGGAGTGTCAAGCTGAAGCTGCAGCAGGGTGGCAATTTAAAGTTTCTGAGTACTGAAGCCTTAAAGGGACAGTATTATATAACTGCATGTAATAGGCACTACTATAATGATTTGCTCAGATACTGATCTAAAGTCCAATATAAAACCTTTTAAAAACGTACTTAGAAGCTCCCAGTTTAGCACTGTTGATGAGGTTAGGTTGGGACAACCACTAAAGGGGGCTGGGAAAACAGGAAGAGAATACACACTCTGCCCCTCCCCTGCAAATGAAATCACAGATAGCCAGCAGGAGTCTGTAAATGAGCGTATACATCTGACACTGTGGGGCTTGGTTAGGGGTCTGATAATCAGCACAATATTATTAAAAAATAAGCCATACTGTACATTGTTACAAAAACAATCCCAGATGGGCTACAAAAGATTTATGAAAAGAAAAATCTAGTGCACAATGTCCCTTTAAATTGACATTGTACTCCATTTCTCCACTTTGATGTGTTCCCAATGGTCCATTTACCTGCTGGAGTGTATTTAATTGTTTTGTCATTTGAAATAGCTGTTTTTCCTTATAGAAACAATTCCATACACAGAAAATAAGAATAACAAACATCTGGGGCCTCATTACCTATGCGGCGTCGCCTGCAACGCCATTTTTTGCGTGGTTTTGGTATCCTATATACAGCGCCGCATATATATGCGGCACGTATATTTCACCCGTCGCCCGCAATTTTTACTCCCATAGGCTAACATGGGAACACGTCGCAAATCGGTATCCAAAATCCAGCACAAGGACTTACGTGGCGAAAATGGAGAAATCTTACTGCATTTTTACCTCGCCATAAAAGGCAGCCGTAGGAGGCCTTGCGCTGAATATAGGAGCACTGTAACTCCTGAAAATGCCTGCAAAAATAAACTAATTTCTAACGCATGCCAATGTCTATCTACCTGTCAACCACAATCCCTCACCGCAATAACTAATAAAGTATATTAACCCCTATATCCGCCATCAAACCCACACCGCAAGTAATAACTAAATTATTAACCCCTAATCCGCCATTAATCCACAATGCAATAAACCCATTAAAAGTATTAACCCCTAATCTGCCATTAACCCACAATGCAATAAAACCATTAAAACTATTAACCCCTAGACCGCCATTGACCCACAACGCAATAACCCTAACCCCTAACCTAACCCCCCCTAACCAAACTCCCCTAACCTAACACCCCCTAAATGAACCCAAATTACCTAATTTACAAAATACTAAAGTTACTATTAAATTAAAAAACCTAACACTACTTTAAAAATACAAATAAACAAAGTATAAATTAAAGGGACAGTCTAATAAAAATTCTGGAGTAGATTGTCCCTTTAAGCTACAATTACAGAAAATAAAAAAATCTAAGATTACAGAAAATAAAAAAGAAATTTACCAAATTTTAAAAAATTATACCTAATCCCTATGAAAATAAAAAAGCCCCCCGAATTAAAAACACCTCCTACTCTAATAAACTACCAGTAGCCCTTAAAAGGGCTTTTTGCAGGGCATTGCCCCAAGATAATCAGCTCTTTTACAAGGAAATACACAAAGCCCCCCCCAACAGTAAAACCGCCCACCCACCAAACCCCCCCAAATAAAATACCCTAACACTAAAAACCCTAAACTACCCATTGCCCTGAAAAGGGCATTTGTTGGGCATTGCCCTTAAAAAGGCATTTAGCTCTTTTACTGCCCACCCTATCTAAATAAAATTAAATTCCCCAAAAATCAGTTAAAAAACTCTAAGTCTAAGTCCCAGGTTGCTACTAAACGTTCCTGAAGTCCGGGGGAAAATGTCCTGTTCCAGGCGGTGAAAATTTCTTCCAAGCGGAGCTGAAGACTGAAAACCGCAGAGCTGAAGACCGGCGACCCTGGAACTGAAGACCGGCGACCGCGGAGCAATGGAGCATGGAGGATTCTCTTCGTACAATCTTCACAGCACACTGGATATAGAATTCAAGGGACGCGATTAAAAATGGCGTCCCTTGAATTCCTATTGGCTGATTTGATTCTTCAAATTCAAATCAGCCAATAGGATGAAAGCTACTCAAATACTATTGGCTGTTCAAATCAGCCAATAGTATGAGAACTACTGAAATTATATATGCAATATTCATATTTATTAAAGGTTTTAACTATGTATTTAATGTAACTATTTACATTCTAATGTCCTGCACATAGCAGAATATGTTCTATGTATTTATTAAATAAATATCCATGCCAAAACTGTTAGTCCAAGTTACAGCTCTAGAAATTCTAGCAAAAAAGTTCTTTGTACCATGATCACAAATGCTCGCAGCTTAGGAAATAAATTACCTGAACTCACTTCAATAATGACTAGGGACAACTTGGATTTAGTAGCTATAACAGAATTATGGCACAATGATTTTCATGACTGGGACATAGTCATGCCTGGATACAAGTTATTGAAAAAGAACAGATTAGGAAAGAAATGTGGAGGAGTTGCTCTGTATATAAAATGTAAAGGTTACTGAAATTGTAGGAACTAATGATGAGGTGGAAAGTATTTTGGTGACTTTGGAAACTGGGGATACATTTTTTTTTTAAATCAGGGGTTGTATATAGGCCTCCATTGCAGGATGAAAGACTGGACAATCTGTTATTAGAAAAAATAACTGAAATGACCATGAAGGCTATGGTAATAGTAATGGGGGACTTTAATTTGCCAGATATAGACTGGAAGATTCCCTCTGCTAGATCAGCTAGAAGCAGGTACATTATTGAATTATTGCAAGGGGAATCACTTGAGCAATTAGTTAAGGAACCAACTTTAATGGAAGCTATATTAGATTGAATACTTACAAACAGTTATACAGTTTCAGATGTGTCTGTAGGTGAAAAGTAAGGATCCAGTGATCATCAATCTGTTTGGTTTAGTATTCATGTGCAGAAACTGTCCACCCAGAGTCAAACAAAAGTTTAAGACTTTAGAAAAACAAAATTTATGCTTACCTGATAAATTTATTTCTCTTGTGGTGTATCCAGTCCACGGATTCATCCATTACTTGTGGGATATTCTCCTTCCCAACAGGAAGCTGCAAGAGGACACCCACAGCAGAGCTGTCTATATAGCTCCTCCCCTAACTGCCACTCCCAGTCATTCGACCGAAGACAAGCAAGAGAAAGGAGAAACTATAGGGTGCAGTGGTGACTGTAGTTTAAAAATAAAAAACACCTGCCTTAAAATGACAGGGCGGGCCGTGGACTGGATACACCACAAGAGAAATAAATTTATCAGGTAAGCATAAATTTTGTTTTCTCTTGTAAGGTGTATCCAGTCCACGGATTCATCCATTACTTGTGGGATACCAATACCAAAGCTATAAGACACGGATGAAGGGAGGGACAAGGCAGGCGCTTAAACGGAAGGCACCACTGCCTGTAAGACCTTTCTTGTAGAATTTAGAAAAAGTATGAAGCGAAGACCAAGTCGCCGCCTTACAAATCTGTTCAACAGAAGCCTCATTCTTAAAAGCCCATGTAGAAGCTACCGCTCTAGTGGAATGAGCTGTAATTCTTTCAGGAGGCTGCTGGCCAGCAGTCTCATAAGCTTAGTGGATTATACTTCTTAGCCAAAAAGAAAGAGAAGTTGCCGAAGCCTTTTGGCCTCTCCTCTGTCCAGAGTAGACCACAAACAAAGCAGATGTTTGACGAAAATCCTTCGTAGCTTGTAAATAAAAATTTAAAGCACGAACCACATCAAGATTGTGTAAAAGATGTTCCTTCTTTGAAGAAGGAATAGGACACAGTGAAGGAACAACAATCTCCTGATTGATATTTTTATTAGATACCACCTTAGGAAGAAAACAAGGTTTGGTACGTAATACTACCTTATCTGCATGAAAAATGAGATAAGGGGAATCACATTGTAAAGCAGATAACTCTGAAACTCTTCGAGCCGAGGAGATAGCTAATAAAAACAGAACTTTCCAAGATAAAAGTTTAATATCTATGGAATGCAAAGGTTCAAACGGAACCCCTTGCAGAACCTTAAGAACCAAATTTAAACTCCATGGCAGAGCAACAGGTTTAAACACAGGCTTGATTCTAACTAAAGCCTGACAAAACGCCTGAACATCTGGAGTATCAGCTAGACGCTTGCGCAAAAGAATAGACAGAGCAGAAATCTGTCCCTTTAAGGAACTAGCTGACAATCCCTTCTCCAATCCTTCTTGGAGAAAAGATAATATCCTAGGAATCCTGACCTTACTCCATGAGTAACCTTTGGATTCACACCAATGAAGATATCTACACCATATCTTATGATAGATTTTCCTGGTGACCGGCTTTCGAGTCTGAATTAAGGTATCAATGACTGACTCAGAGAAACCACGCTTTGATAAAATCAAGCGTTCAATCTCCAAGCAGTCAGACGCAGAGAAATTAGATTTGGATGGTTGAAAGGACCCTGAAGTAGAAGGTCCTGCCTCAGCGGCAGTCCATGGTGGAAGGGATGACATGTCCACCAGATCTGCATACCAAGTCCTGCGTGGCCACGCAGGTGCTATCAAAATCACTGAAGCTCTCTCCTGCTTGATCTTGGCAATCAGACGAGGGAGCAGAGGAAACGGTGGAAACACATAAGCCAGGTTGAAGGACCAAGGCGCTGCTAGAGCATCTATCAGCGCTGCCTTGGGATCCCTGGACCTGGATCCATAACAAGGAAGCTTGGCGTTCTGACAAGACGCCATGAGATCCAGTTCTGGTTTACCCCAAAGTTGAATCAACTGTGCAAATACCTCCGGATGGAGTTCCCACTCCCCCGGATGAAAAGTCTGCCGACTTAGAAAATCCGCCTCCCAGTTCTCTACTCCTGGGATATGGAAAGCTGATAGATGGCAAGAGTGAACCTCATCCTCTGCCCATAGAATTATTTTTGAAACCTCCAACATTGCTAGGGAACTCCTTGTTCCCCCTTGATGGTTGATGTAGGCTACAGTCGTGATATTGTCCGACTGAAATCTGATGAACCTGACCGCAGCAAGCTGAGGCCAAGCCTGAAGAGCATTGAATATCGCTCTTAGTTCCAGAATGTTTATCGGAAGGAGTGCCTCCTCCTGAGTCCATGAGCCCTGAGCCTTCAGGGAGTTTCAGACTGCACCCCAGCCCAGAAGGCTGGCATCTGTCATTACTATTGTCCAATCTGGCCTGCAGAAGGTCATACCCTTGGACAGATGGACCCGAGATAGCCACCAGAGAAGAGAATCCCTGGTCTCTTGATCCAGATTTAGTAGAGGGGACAAATCTATGTAATCCCCATTCCACTGACTGAGCATGCAAAGTTGCAGCGGTCTGAGATGTAGGCGGGCAAACGGCACTATGTCCATTGCCGCTACCATTAAGCCGATTACTTCCATACACTGAGCCACTGAAGGGCAAGAAGTAGAATAAAGAACACGGCAGGAATTTAGAAGTTTTGACAACCTGGCCTCTGTCAGGTAAATCTTCATTTCTACAGAATCTATCAGAGTTCCTAGGAAGGAAACTCTTGTGAGAGGGGATAGAGAACTCTTTTCTTTGTTCACCTTCCACCCATGAGACCTCAGGAATGCCAGAACAATGTCCGTATGGGACCCGGCGATTTGAAAATTCGACGCCTGTATCAGAATGTCGTCTAGGTAAGGGGCTACTGCTATACCCTGCGTCCTTAGGACCGCTAGGAGTGACCCTAGAACCTTCGTAAAGATTCTTGGTGCCTTAGCTAACCCAAAGGGAAGAGCCACAAACTGATAATGCCTGTCTAGGAAGGCGAACCTGAGAAACCGATGATGATCTCTATGTATCGGAAAGTGAAGATAAGCATCCTTTAAGTCCAAGGTAGTCATATATTGACCCTCCTGGATCATAGGTAGGATGGTTCGAATAGTCTCCATCTTGAAGGATGGGACCCTGAGAAATTTGTTTAGGATCTTGAGATCTAAGATTGGTCTGAAGGTTCCCTCTTTCTTGGGAACTACAAACAGATTTGAATAGAAGCCTTGCCCCTGTTCCTCCTTTGGAACTGGGTGGATCACTCCCATAACTAGGAGGTCTTGAACACAATGTAAGAATGCCTCTCTCTTTATCTGGTGGTTTGCAGATAATTGTGAGAGATGAAATCTCCCTTTTGGGGAAGAAGCTTTGAAGTCCAGAAGATATCCCTTGGACACAATTTCCAACGCCCAGGGATCCTGGACATCTCTTGCCCAAGCCTGGGCGAAGAGAGAAAGTCTGCCCCCTACTAGATCCGTTTCCAGATCGGGGGTTGATCCTTCATGCTGTTTTAGAGGCAGCAGCAGGTTTTTTGGCCTGCTTTCCTTTGTTCCAAGCCTGGTTAGGTCTCCAGACCGGCTTGGACTGGGCAAAATTTCCCTCTTGTTTTGTATTAGAGGAAGTTGAAGCTGCGCCACTCTTGAAGTTTCGAAAGGAACGAAAATTGGACTGTTTGGTCTTTAATTTGTTGGACCTATCCTGAGGAAGGGCGTGACCTTTTCCTCCAGTAATATCAGAAATGATCTCCTTCAGTCCAGGCCCGAATAGGGTCTGCCCCTTGAAGGGAATGTTAAGAACCTTAGACTCTGAAGTAACGTCAGCTGACCAGGATTTAAGCCATAGCACCCTACGCGCCTGAATAGCAAAACCTGAGTTTTTAGCCGTTAGCTTGGTTAAACGAACAACGGCGTCACAAACAAATGAATTGGCTAGCTTAAGAGCTTTAAGCTTGTCAAGGATATCATCCAACGGGGTTTCTACCTGTAGAGCCTCTTCTAGAGACTCAAACCAGAAAGCCGCAGCAGCAGTGACTGGGGCAATGCATGCAAGAGGCTGGAGAATAAAACCTTGTTGAATAAAAATTTTCTTAAGGTAACCCTCTAATTTTTTGTCCATTGGATCTAGAAAAGCACAACTGTCTTCGACCGGGATAGTTGTACGCTTCGCTAGGGTAGAGACTGCTCCCTCCACCTTAGGGACCGTCTGCCACAAGTCCCGTGTAGCGGCATCTATAGGAAACATCTTTTTAAAAACAGGAGGGGGAGTGAACGGTACACCTGGTCTATCCCATTCCTTAGTAATAATTTCTGAAAACCTCTTAGAGATTGGAAAAACATCAGTGTAAACAGGCACTGCATAGTATTTATCCAACTTACACAATTTCTCTGGGACTACAATGGTGTCACAGTCATCCAAAGCTGCTAAAATCTCCCTGAGCAACACGCAGAGGTGTTCAAGTTTAAATTTAAATGTAGACATATCAGAATCAGGTTGAAGTGTCTTCCCTGAATCAGAAAAATCACCCATAGATAGAAGCTCTCCTGCTTCGGCTTCTGCACATTGTGAGGGTATATCAGACATAGCTACTAAAGCGTCAGAGAGCTCTGTATTTGTTCTAGCCCCAGAGCTGTCTCGCTTTCCTTGTAACCCTGGCAGTTTGGACAATACCTCTGTAAGGGTATGATTCATAACTGCCGCCATGTCTTGTAAAGTATACGCAATGGGCACGCTAGATGTACTTGGCGTCCCTTGAGCGGGAGTTATAGGTTCTGACACGTGGGAGAGTTAGTCGGCATAACTTCCCCCTTGTCAAGCCAGAATATGGTCTTTAAAATTTATAGTAAGATCAGTGCATTTGGTACACATTCTAAGAGGGGGTTCCACAATGGCTTCTAAACATAATGAACAAGGAGTTTCCTCTGTCAGACATGTTTAACAGACTAGTAATGAGACCAGTAAGCTTGGAAAACACTTTAATAAATGTGAAAAAGCAGAATATAAAAAACGGTACTGTGCCTTTAAGGGAAAAAAACAATCACATAAACTGCAAAACAGTGAAAAAAAGCAGTAAACTCTACAAATTTTTTACAGTGTGTATAATAGACTAAAATAGCATTGCACGCACTTGCAAATGGATGATTAACCCCTCAGGCTCAAAAACAAATCAGAAAAACGGTAAAACCGTTATAAACAGTCACAAGCAAACTGCCACAGCTCTACTGTGGCTCCTACCTGCCCATAAAACGACTTTTGTAGGCACAAAAACCCTTTACAGAGGTCCAATATGTCAGGGGACTCCTTCAGGGAAGCTGGATGTCTCAGACTGTAAAAACTACTGCGCAATTAGAGCGCGAAAATAGGCCCCTCCCACCATGCACTCAAAGTGAAAGGGCCATAAATAACTACTCCTAGGAGAAATCTAGTCAGCCATGTGGAAAACTAGGCCCCAAATAAAGATTTATCACCCTCAGTAAAAAAAGTTTTTTATATATCATGCAAACGTTTTAAATACTAAGTAATAAGAGCAAGTAACATGAATATTACCCTTTACTGCATGCATGATCCCAGTCGTTTGTTAAATCACTGTAATCAGGCTTACCTGAAATATATCAGACACTGTCAGCATTTTCTAGACCTTATCATCTCTCTAGAAAAAAAATATACTGAACATACCTCAGAGCAGTTAATTCTGCAGGCCATTCCCCAGCTGAAGTTTTCCCATACTCTTCAGTTATGTGTGAGAACAGCAGTGGACCTTAGTTACAACCTGCTAAGATCATCAAAAACCTCAGGCAGAACTCTTCTTCTAATTTCTGCCTGAGGTAAAAACAGTACAACGCCGGTACCATTTAAAAATAACAAACTTTTGATTGAAGATAAACTACACTAAGCACCACATATCTCTTGATACTTCCTTTCTTGTCGAGAGCTGCAAGAGAATGACTGGGAGTGGCAGTTAGGGGAGGAGCTATATAGACAGCTCTGCTGTGGGTGTCCTCTTGCAGCTTCCTGTTGGGAAGGAGAATATCCCACAAGTAATGGATGAATCCGTGGACTGGATACATCTTACAAGAGAAAGCTGATTTTTCATACATGGGGGATTCCTAAACAACTATTTAAAAGGGAAAACTCTTATTACAGGTAGCCCTGGACAAATGAATAAGAGGGAGGTGCTTTTGACCCCAGGGCAGGCTAAGACAGAGTTAGATAGGGTAGTTGTTAGGTCAGTGGGAGGTGTAGGTGGAGTGGCATAAATAGGGAGGAATAGGAAGTGGCGGCCTCTTCACTTCCAGATCAGCAGGTGAGAAGAAGCTAGTGTCTTTGCAACTTCTCACGCTGATCCCGAACTGACAGTGTGCTTACCTGTGATAACTCAGCTGCAGGAGGTGTTAACTGCGGCGGCAGCCTAGGAGAGGGAGAGAGGTACTGGCTGGCTGCTTGAACAATTGCAGGGTGTATGGGCCCTGCCTGAAAAGGGGACCGGTTATGGAGGAGCAGGGGTGGCCTGCAAGACCCACAAGGCACTTCAAAGCACCAGAGTGGCTCAGCTCTGGCGATCATGTTGGGACCTGAATGCTGGGCAGAAGAGATCTGGTGGCCAGCGTAGGAGCCCAGCAGGAGCCCAAAGATCGGAGCAGGAGCTCCAGAGCAGGAGGTCCGCTCTGGGCTGGCAGAGGAGATGGGGCTGAACCAGCGTCGGGGTAGATGAAGTCATCACCGCAGGTGGATTGCAATGAGTTGGAGGCGACAGGACTTACAACAGGAAACAGAGGAGAATCACTGACAGCAGTAGCTGTGCGGTCATGCAGTAAACTCGTTATGCCTGGCCTGTGGTGGGGGTGGGATGGGCAGTGTGGGGTCTGGCATGGCTGGGTAGGGGTGACCTAGTGCAGCTTTTGGCTCCTGTGGGGTCTGGAAGGGGACTTCTTACTGGAGGGGCATCCGGGAGAGGTGGTCCTCCACAGTCCTTCCCATTGTGGGACTGATGGGGGGCTGGGGTATAGTTAAAGCAGGTGGGCTCATTAGATATGGGTGGGGAGTGGGCTTGCAAGACTTCAGTGGCATGAGTGGGCCGCCCATTTTTTGATTTACCCATGGGTCTTTGGGAGGGATAGTGCTGGCCTGTAGGGTTGCCACCCCCCCTTTCTCCCTCCCCTTCCCCCTCTCTCCATCCCCCCTCCCCTTCTCTCCCTTTTCCCTTCTCCTCTCATCTTCCCTTCTCCTCACTTTCCCTTCTTCTTCCCTTCTCTCCCCTTCCCTCCCTGCCAGGCCACACTGGATCACAGGTCAGAGGCTGGACCGGCTGAGACTTTTCTGTGAGGGAGCACTCGTTTAACTGCAGGACCAGTGGCGGGGCCTGACAGAACAGGATAGTAAGGAGTTGGCTACCTCCACGAGAAAAAATAACAGGGTTTTGAGTAGTTTTCTGAAACAGAGAGGGGGATGTCTATTCGGCACGTTCAGTTTGAAGAGGAGTCTGGTAGATGTTTCTTTTTGAAAGATGGGGTGCACAGGAATGAGGTGGGGTTGCAGTTATTTAATTTTAAATTGAAAGAAGGGGTTCTAAATGCCTTGGGTGGTTGGCAGGACTTGGCAGATGACCGTGACTGTGGCGGTGTGCTTGCTGTTTGAGAAGGTGGGAGATTAAAGTTGGCACCTCCTGTGGGTTCAGGAGAGGTTGACAAGATGTTTACTAGTTTGGGTTTTAAGATTTATTGAACTCCTATGGAGCAAGCACTAATGCAGCTTGTCTTAGTCAATGACTTGTCAAGTGGTTTATATGTTTTTATTTGTTACAAAATTGATAAATAAATTGGCTGCGGCCTTTATAACCCCAGTTACAGTGTGTGTTAAATTTATTGGGTTGGGAACATAGTGCCTAAGTATGGGGGCACACTATATTAGACATGTCTGTAAAAGTAAAAGGAACGGGACTTGACAATTATTATTTTAGATTATTCGAAATTTAGTAAACAATGTAGTACTGCAGCAAGTAAGGCCATCAGAATGTTTGGATATATTGGTAGAGATATTTGCAGCAGAAATAATAAGGTTCTTATGCCACTTTACAGATCATTAGTTAGGTTTCCTTTTGAGTATTGTGTGCAGTTCTGGAGGCCATGGGGCTGAATAATTCAGGCTCGCCGGAAACAGCAGTTATGAAGCAACAGTCTTAAGACCGCTGCTCTATAACTGGTCCGCTGCGTCTGTAGCTGCGGTCTGCAATCCGCCCAATCCTATACAATCTGACAGATTGACACACCCCTTGCTAGCGGCTGCAAATCTGCAGGGGGCGGCATTACACAAGCAGTTCTGGTGAACTGCTTATGCAATGTTAAATGCCGACAGAGTATGCTGTCCGCATTCAGCAATGTCTGTCGGACAGACATTGATAAATGGGCCCCCATATCTTCAGAAGGATATAAATAAACTTGAATCTGTGCACAAATGGGGTACAAAAATGGTACATGTTCTAAAAAATAAAACGTACCAGGAGAGGCTCAATGACATAAATATGTATAACTTAGAGGAGAGAAGGGAAAGAGGTGAAATGATAGCAACTTTTTAATATATTATAGGGCATAGTAAAACTGAGGCTGTGAGTATTTTCCATTCAAGAACAAGGGGTCATGATCTCAAGCTGAAGGGTAGTAATTTGAGGAAGCACTTCTTTACCAAAAGGGAGATTGAATCATAGGGACCTATACATCTGTTTCCGCGCAAGCCTTCAGGCAAACAGCAGTTAAGAAGCAGCAGTCTTAAGACCGCTGCTACTTAACTGGTCCTCTGAGCGGCGGACAGCAACCAACCTGATCAGATACGATTGGATTGATTGACACCCCCTGCTAGGGGCCGATTGGCCGCAAATCTGCAGGGGACAACATTGCACAGCAGATCACCAGAACTGCATGTGCAATGCTAAATGCCGGCAGCGTATGCTGTCTGCATTCAGTGATGTCGGACAGACATATGATAAATCGGCCCCATATAATAAACTTCCACAAGAGGTAGTAATGACACACACTATGGGGGACTTTAAGAATGCCTGGGACAAGCATAAGGCTCACAAACAGCAAAGAGCTACGGCACTAGCAGTGAGAGTCGTATACATTAACAACCGGTGGCCTCCTTGAATACAGAACTCGCAATTGAGCATTCAAAACTGCATGGAAAATAACCTCAATATATAACGGTTAGATCTTGGACATAGACTGGAAACAATTACCTTCTTTTTCAGGCAACCTGCACAATTGCGCTTCCCAGCTTGTTATGATCTCTCCTTCATGCGAACATTCACCAGAGTGCTGTTATTGACGTCAGGGCTAATCCGTGTGGGGGGTGAGGAAATCGACTGGTGTGTTATGAGAGCCCAGTGTAGCAGTCCATAAGCAGAAGAACAAAGATTAATCCAGAACGGCTCACTCAAAAAACACACTTTATTGTTAAAAAATATACCAGCGTGGGCTAAACAACATACAGTGTTGCAAGGATAAAATCACATAACAAAAGGAGCAGCACACATCCCGGCTAGGACGCGTTTCCCCGTACTCACAATTACCTAGGTGTGTGCTGATTGGTGCTATATCAGTGCTGCAGTAAATAAGAAACACCTGTGATAGAAACTTAGTTACAAAACATTTACTAGTGTTAACTCTATCATATTCAGTCCTTATTGGAACTGTGTTTGTAAAAAGAATACAGAGTTATCTATGCTATCTACTACAAGCGTTTTATGTTTGCATAAAAAGACAGAGTCCTGCATTAGCATGAGTTAGCTACGAAACCCTCTATGCAATATTACAATTTATTTCCCTAATCTGGGACTATAAACTCAAGCAAAAGAAACAAAAGGCAAATGGAACAAAAAGTTATATAAAAATATGTATAAGTTTTGCCAGAAAACAAAAGTATCTATGACATGGTCAAAACAAACGATGTGAGAGAGAACACAAAACATTCCCACATTTTTATATAAACCTCTATAGGGAACATCAGGAATAAACCACTTGACCATTTATCATATATTGTATATTGTGTTACACATAGTATTTGTTTGATAAAATTAGCTATTAATTAAAATAAACAAATAAATAGGTCAATCAGTAAGGATATATATATATATATTATTTTAATTTAGTTTTAGATTAATATGCTGCAAGTATTCAAAGTAATACTTGAATTGCAACAAAGTGTGTAAGTTTGAGTTCCATCTACTAACAGTTATAAACTGGAATGTAGAAGATAATACCTATGCATAAACTACATAAACGTACCAAAGGTCTACATCTAGTGGTGATAGATAGGGTAGCAAAGCTAAAAAACTCAGCATAACACTAATGCCTCTCCCAATGATTCATAATGTCAAAGGATGAATTAAATCCTTTAGGGAATCTAGTATTCAACTTAAAAATCCAAAATGTTTCTCTCCGATATAGTTCTTTCACCCTATCTCCGCCTCTTCTAGGGCGATGTACTAATTCAACTGCTTGCCATTTTAGAGTCTCCACTGACTGATTATGTTGATGTATAAAATGAACAGCTAGTGTTGAGCACTCTTTTTTACAGTAAATGTTGCTGAGATGCTCTCGTATACGTGACCTCACCTCTCTAGTTTTGAGGCCAACGTATTGAAGCTTACATTCAACACAGGAGATAAAATAAATGACATAACCCATGTACAATTGATGCATTGGGAAATCTCATATCTATCTCCTGCAACAAAGGATTTAAAGTGTGTAGAGGGCAGTATGTAGTCACAGGCCTTACACCTGGTACTGCCACATCTATAAGTGGCTTTGTGAGTCAGTCAGCTACTGGTGGCTTTGGGTTTAGGCAATACCGTGGAGATAATATATTGCCTAACGTAATGCTATGCCTATATGAAAATCTGCACCCTTTGTTCACTGTATCTTTCAATTTGTTATCCGCCAGCAGGATGGGGAGATGCTTTTTAATAATGTTGCAGACATTATGATATTGATCACTGTAACTCGTTACAAACGTTATTCTTGGTGAATCTATATCTCTTGAAAAATGACCTCTAGTCCCCCTATTCTTGTCAGAATGTTCTAATAATCTTTCTCTGGGGATATTGTCTACTTCTTTTTGAGCATTGTTGATGACTCTCCTACCATATCCTCTTTCTAGAAGTTGCTCACTTAGTGTCTTACACTCTTCCCTGTAGTCAGTTTCTCTCGAGCAATTCCTTTTCATACGGATAAATTGACCTTTTGCTATCGCTCTTGAGATGTTTTTTGGATGACTACTGGTGGAGTGCAAGAGACTATTCTTAGTTATAGGTTTTCTATAGACCCTAGTATCAATTTCATTCGAGCCTATGCTTGTCATTAGAGATATGTCTTGGTAATCTATGGTATTCTTGTTCCATTCCATAGTGAACCTTATTCCCATTTCATTTGAGTTTAGATGTTCAAGAAAAGAATATGCTTCTGCTTTAGACCCCTTCCAAACCAATATGAGGTCATCGATAAATATTCTGTAGAAAACTACAGAAGACCTATAGGGATTTCTATCTCCAAAGATGTGGGACGCTTCCCACCAACCCATAAACAGGTTGGCGTATGAGGGCGCAAATTTGGCCCCCATGGCAGTCCCACATCTCTGGAGATAGAAATTACCCTCAAACTCAAAGAAATTGTGTTCAAGCAAATATTGTACAATATCAGTAAAAAAACGGATTTGTTCGGTTTCAAAATATGTAGCATGAGTCAGAAAATATTCAATGGCACAAAGTCCCCATATATGGGTAATGGAGGAGAAAAGGGAAACAACGTCTATGGTTACCCAGCTGTAGTCATCCTGCCAAACAAAATCCTTCAATAAATTTAAAAGATGTGTAGTATCTTTAAGATGACTCCACAGCTGGGCAACCATAGGCTGCAAAACAGTGTCCACCCACTCAGAATACTTTGAATACTTACAGCACATTAATATAAAACTTAATTAAAATAATACATATATATATATATATATACAGGTAGCCCTCAGTTTACATCGGGGTTAAGTTCCAGAAGGAATGATTGTAAATCGAAACCGTTGTAAATTGAAACCCAGTTTATAATGTAAGTCAATGGGAAGTGAGGGAGTTAGGTTCCAGGCCCCTTGTCATAAGTAACACCTAATACATTATTTTTAAAGCTTTGAAATGAAGACTTTAAATGCGAAACAGCATTATTAACCTAATAAAATAGATTGTATCATCATCAAACTAAGTTTAATGAACAAATTAATTTGCTAAACCGCACCTAATAAAATTATCACACAAACACAGACTGTATCATCATCAAACTAAGTTTAATGAAGAAAAACTTTTTTTACTTGCCTTTTTCTGCAGCTAAGTGGCTGCTAGATCTTGTTCCTTTAAAAAACGGCTCCATTCCTCAGGTCTGGTTATACACTGATTCATTTCAGCCTGCATGTGTTTAATCACACAACAGACTGCATCATCATCAAACTAAGTTTAATGAACAAAAACGTTTTTTACTTGCCTTTTTCTGCAAACAGATCTCTGCATTGAGTCTGCATCTAAGGGAAGTGGCTGCTAGATCTTGTTCCTTTGAAAGCTGATCCATTGATCACGTCTGGCTTGCTTTGCTTTGCATGCGTTTGCTGCAAAACAAGAGGACAGCTCCACCTACTGGCTATTTTAATGTATGCATGTGCTAATCTCAATGCTTTCAGTAGCAGTCAATGCTTTTCAATAGCAGTCACATGACTGGAAAAAAAGGGCGTTATTCTAAAACGGCGCAAATTGAACTGTTGTAAACCGAGGGCCACCTGTATATCCTTACTGATTGACCTATTTATTTGTTTATTTTAATTAATAGCTAATTTTATCAAACAAATACTATGTGTAACACAAGATACAATATTTGATAAATGGTAAATGGTCAAGTGGTTTATTCCTGATGTTACCTATAGAGGTTCATATAAAAATGTGGGAATGTTTTGTGTTTTCTCTCACATAGTTTGTTTTGACCATGTCATAGATACTTTTGTTTTCTGGCAAAACTTATACATATTTTTATATAACTTTTTTTTACATTTGTCTTTTGTTTGTTTTTTGCTTGAGTTTATAGTTCCAGATTAGGGAAATAAATTATAATATTGCATAGAGGGTTTTGTAGCTAACTCATGCTAATACAGGACTCTGTCTTTTTATGCAAACATAAAACGCTTGTAGTAGATAGCATAGATAACTCTGTATTATTTTTACAAACACAGTTCCAATAAGAGGACTGAATATGATAGAGTTAACACTAGTAAATGTTTTGTAGCTAAGTTTCTATCACAGGTGTTTCCTATTTACTGCAGCACTGATATAGCACCAATCGGCACACACCTAGGTAATTGTGAGTATGAGGAAACCCGAAACGCGTCCTAGCCGGGATGTGTGCTGCTCGTTTTGTTATGTGATTTTATCCTTGCAACACTGTATGTTGTGTAGCCCACGCTGGTATATATTTTAACAATAAAGTGTGTTTTTTGAGTGAGCCGTTCTGGATTCATCTTTGTTCCACACGCATAAGGATATCCTACAAACTAGATAAGTTTACACATTTAGGAAAATTCAGCAGACTTGCTGGGCCTATGGCTCTTATCTGCTGTCCATATCTATGTTTAAATATGTATTTATGAATAAATAGAACATATTCTGTTACAGAACATTGGAATGTGAAATATTCATATTTCATGTTGGGTTGGCGTAAATGAGAATATGCAATAGTGTTTGGGTGAGAGTGGGGTGTTTTTTTTTTCCCCCACTTTTTTTCTCTATTGACTTCTGTGGAGGAATATGTGAACAAGCAAATGATATTCTAACTGGATTTTTGCACTTGTCCAGGTTACCCCCAGTGTGAAAAAAGTTTACTCATAACACGAGCGCAACCCGATCAGCACAAAAAACACACTTCAAGCGCAATTAATGCTCAAGAGGAAACGTTACTTTGCGCTCCACTCATACTCTGGTCCTTATTGTTTAACGTCCCTTTAAAGGGTTAAAAGTGTATGTTCTATCTGAACCATTAAATAAACATTTTGGGATTCATGTCCCTTTTAGCCTCTGTTTTTATCTTCATCTCTAGGTGCAGTGCATATAAATAATATACATAGAAACAGAGACCGCACTCATAGGTCTTATTTTCACCACCACTGTGGACTTTTATTTTCCTGTAATGTTTCAGGGTTTCCCCCTTTATCAAACATAACATATAATACAATGCATACCCCTCTATGTGTACCTACATGTAGCGAGCATACTGCTGTCAGCATTAGACTTGCCCCCTCCCCCAGATACTGGGCTAGAATGCCAATGTAAGATAAATATGACTCTGATGTATATATATCAGTCACAATATACTCAATAATTTAAACATAGATGGGGTTGATTTACATAGTGAGCGGGGCACTCTGCATAGTTCAAGCTTACAGTACTGTTCCTTGTATTTGACAGAATGTATTACCATTGCTAGGTTACAGTAATTTTTACTTTGTTTTTTTCCAGTTGGCCTGCTGGGTTCACCGTAGCGCTGCCTGGCGCATGCGCAGTTGCGCAGGGTAAACGCTGTCGGAAGCCCGCCGCTGGCAGAGCTGGACGTGTGCACCTGGGGGTAAGAGATGTTATGTGTATTTAAGGGGTATGCATTGTATTATATGTTATGTTTGATAAAGGGGGAAACCCCGAAACGTTACAGGAAAATAAAAGTCCACAGTGGTGGTGAAAATAAGACCTATGAGTGCGGTCTCTGTTTCTATGTATATATATATATATATAAATTCAATGTTTTACTAAATGTCCTGAAATTTTCAGAATATGTTTGAATAGATAAATATATTGTGGGAAGTTTGGGGGGAGATTGGTTAATATCTAAGTTCAATTTTGTACGTTAAGCCACATTAAGCTCCCCATTTGCCTTGTGGGACAATAAAATCCATGAAACTTATAGGATAGGCTTGGATAGTGGAAATCTTGGGTTGTGTAAAATTATGCAGCAATTGATTAACATTTGGCCACTTTTTTACTCATTAAGCTACATTAAGCCATTTTCACATTAAATCTTTTATAGAATGTCCCGTATTTAAGCAATTACTTCTCAGCATAATTTTGACAGATAAGGTTTTTATTCTGTTATAATTCTAATTGTTGTCCCGGAGCCCCAAAACCTGGCAGCATTCTGTTATAACTATAGTTATCATTCCGGAAATCTAATTCTGACATTTCCCATCACTTTACATTTGCTAATGATTGCATGATATGTGCGGTTATATGCTCATTTATAACAGTTTACCTTGCAGGCTCAAGGTGACATAAGAACTTCTCTTGTGGCTAGTGGCTGGAGCTGCAGGAGATGGAAACCAAGAGATACCTTTCATAAAGCATATAAATTGATGTCTCATTTAATGGGAGAATATAATATCAATCCGCTCTTGTTTATATTTGACTAGCACTGTTGCCCACGTCCCTAGAATTCGCCTAACTTGTCTAATTATTTCCTTAAAGGGACATGAAACCCAAAAATGTTCTTTCATGATTCAGATAGAGAATTCAATTTTAAATAACTTTCTAATTTACTTCTATTATCTAATTTGTTTCATTCTCTTTGTATCATTTGTTGACGGAGCAGCAATGCACTACTGGTTTCTAACTGAATACATGGCTGAGCCAATGACAATCTGTATATACAGCGAGAACCTAGGTTCTTTGCTGCTCCTGAGCTTGCCTAGATAAATCTTTCAGCAAAGGATAACAAGGGAAGGAAGCAAGTGAAATAATAGAAGTAAATTGGAAAGTTGTTTAAAATTGCATCATCTATCCGAATCATGAAAGAAAATTTTTAGGTTTCATGTTCCTTTAAGGATCTTCCTTGTACTCTCCACATAGCCAAAAGCCCTTCCATACAGCACTTACCCAGATATCATACCCTTTATATCTTAGAAAATATAGGTCCGAGCAGGATGTTAACTATTTTTAATTTTGTTAATACAATGACATTGTAAAGAACAGTGGGGGCTCCTAACCTGAATATTTCATAACACTTAAGTTGATTAGTTTTGGTTTCCTTTTTTGTTTTTCATCTATATGTTACTTTAAAAATGAATCCCTACGCGGTGTAACTGCGATCTATCAAGGAACCATGAGTGGTCCAATTGAACATTTATAGGGATAAGAAGAAAAAAAAAAGAAGACTTTCTTTCTGTTCATACTGCCATATAAGACATGCTCTGTATACAACTTGCAATTTTGATGTTAATATATATTTCATTTGCATGCACACCTTTTTCTTTGAATGTCCTCAATAATAAAAAAAATAACTATGTCCTGCTGCACATGTTGCCACTTATTATGCTTAGTGCATTTTGATTTTTTCTGCCCCCCCCAGTAAAATTTCTGCAGATGCTGAAGAAATAAAAAAAGTATAGATATAAGTAATACTATAGAATAAGCTCTAAATGAAAAGGACAATTTGACAACATTTCAGCCCTGGGTATTCAACTATAACCAGCTCTTAAGCGAGTTTGTTAAGTAGTCATTTTGATCTGTTGTATATAAGTATATTTGGCAGTGATAAGTGCCTGCAGTCATGTTAGTACGTGATATACATCTGTATAAAAATCAATGCACAGCACTGCACTCATCTAGTTCTAAGTTCTAGAGCTGAGTTAGTATGTATGTGTTGAGTCATCCAACACGCCAGGCATAAATAACGACGTCAATTCGACATCACCACTGTTTTTTTTTTTTAATATTTACCACCCTGCCTCCGCAATGGTCATATGGGTAGATACGGCCTCACTGGAGATGGTAAGAACACCTTTATTGTGCTGGCGCAACTGTCCTTGTATTCCTCAAGCTCCCAAATGGAATTTCCAATGAAGATGGTGTATGCCGATCAACAGGCTTCCCCCTTTGTCCCCTTGGGAATTTGTGACCCAAAAGTTGGTGTGGGACTGAGAGATAGTAGACCTGGACTATGTCTTCAGAGGACTCAGAACAGAATGTTTCATATACAGATTGAACTCTGAGGAAGGGTACCCATATAATGATTTATTTTATATCACTCCATATGCTCTATTTCTATTGTTTTTGTAATAGTTATCTAGTTAAGTATCTTTCCCTATTTGTGTGTCTGTAGAGTTATGCCCCAAACTATTGTTGCAATGACTATTTACAGCAGTGAAATGTCTTACTCTCTGATCAAGTCCTGTTGAAGGGGTAGATTTAGCTATAGGTGAGTGGATATGATTCACTGTAGCAAATCATGTCTGATCGAACTCGCTAAATGCCAACAGCATACACTGTCAACATTAAACAATGCACAAGCATTTCTAGTGAAATACTTGTGCAATGCCACTCCCTGCTAGATTGACCGCTAGCAGGGGGTGTCAATCATGCTGATCGTATTGGATCGGGATGATTTCAGTCCACCACCTTATGACCGCTGCTTCTTCTTAACTTCTGTTTCAGATGAGCCTGAAACGATGGCCGTAGAATGTAGAATTTGCTGCATAGTAAATCTACCCCTAAATCTCTATTATATAGTTATATTTATACAGTGACCAACAGACTTTCATATACGCTGCTTGCAATTTATTACAGTTTGGGTTGCTTTGATATGTAGACTTGTGTATATGTAAACGAGTAGCTCCTTCTTTATTTTTTTCCACCCAGAGGGTAACGTGGTAAATTGTTGCAACAACCAAGCATATTCTGTAATATGGTGTGTTGCTCACTTATCAGATGAGTAGTATTATTTATGATATACTTGGTTTATCTTACAGGAGGTGAAAAGGATATATTTTCTGACAATAGCCTATATAACCAACCTCTCTTAAATAAGGTAGGATAGTTAACCCCTGTATTACTCTTTTGTTCACAAAGTTAGGGTTAATTTATGTGTTTATACGTCTTGCTTTCAGCCGTTATATAGTACAATGAGAATAGGGCATGCTTAATAAGCTAAGCTCCCCACTAGTGCATCATTCAGTTAATATAACTCTATTCTGTACAATATATCCATTTGAAATCTACTTTAAGTGGGCCCCAACAACTAGACATTAGGGGACATTCAGCTCTAAAGATTGGAGTAGGTTAGTCACTAAAATGTGATTTCTGTAGGCTGAAAATGCCTAATCTGGGGAACTGATTTTTTGTTAATGATTTTAGCTTTAATTTCTTATTTTTGTCAAGAGAAAGAATCAACATGATACACTACTATGTTTGCCAAAAATTCTGTTATCTAGGTTTAAACTGGAATTATCCTATGGTTATGCCCTGTTTATAGCGCAGTGTGACTATGTAACTAGTGGCGTTTTTTTTTAGTTCCTTACAATTTACACAATTCTTATAATTGAGATATTTACTTCTCATCTGCCTCTCCCAAGTGCCATCTGCCAGTAGTGTGGGCTTAAATGTTATGGTTCATTAATCCAGACCTATTACCAACATGTCTACTCTCTCATCTACCTGAGGGCAGTGGCTCTAAGAGCTCATTTTGCAAGATAAAAAGTAAGTTGATTGCTGTTCTTTAGACAATATGTTTCTTTTTATGTTTTTTATTTAGCATATTTATTTTTACTGAAGGAGCACTGTTTCATATGCCTTTAAGAGACGTTAAACAGGTATAAGTTGGCTAACTCAGACTGCTTTTTATTTGCTCTGCGCTTGTTATCTTAAGAGTTTTACCCCAGGGGGATCCAATATATTTGTGAGACTTAAATGGTTGTCATTCTACAAATAGATAAGTACATGATCCTGCTTTTAGACATAGGATGCATTTGGATTTTACTCCCTGACAGGAGAAGAGTTTCATATGAATTCTATCATAAGCAGCCATCTTTTATTGTGTCAGTAATATAGGCTTTCTTTCAGCGTTGACATAGTTTGTCACACATCTCTCTCCCACTCTCCATAAATGTGCAATAATCTATGTTCTGGGTCCAAAAGTGGCCCTTTATTCCAGTTTTACATTTCTTTTTCCTTATGTTTCCCTCCAAACAAGAAAAGTGAAGTCCAGGAGAAGCCTCTATTTATTGTCTGAGGGACGTTATCTACTATAGTAAACAAAAAGTAACATTGAAAATGGAAGTTTGTTATAAAGATTACATAAGGATGCACTGACAGATTAATAAGCACTGACCTTTGCAGGTACTTGCACTTATGTAATTTGCTATTTTGTTGTGATATGTGTATAATAATGTACAGTATACAACAGAAGTGAGAACAGAAGTGAGTACACCCCTGGGCACTTAAATATCAAATTATTCAAAATTGCAGCACCTCTCAATAATAGTTTTATTTCTAAGTTGACGAGTATTTCCTATTTTAAACAATCAAAAACAAATACTTTAGAAAGATTATATTGAAAATACAGGCCCCAAAGTAGAAACTTAATGCAACAAAAGTGAATACCACTGAAACAAAATTGAGTACACCTATGATTTCTAATTAGACTAATTGCATGAGCATAGTTACCAGAACAGTCTAATTTTTGGACCAATTGGCTATGTCTATCTGCAAGTTTGCATCATGTCTCCACATGGAAAAGAATTGCCAGAGGAATTGAAAAATCTGATTTTGAGACTTCTCAAAGATGGAAAAGGATACATGAAGATTGGTGACCAACTAAAAATCAGTCAAAACGCAGTTGCAGCCATAATCAGGAGGTATAGATCAATACACAGTGCCAAAAATCAGAGCCACAGTGGCTGTCCTCCTAAAATGACGCCACGGACAGTGCGCTACTTGCACAATCTAGCTCTGAAAAACAGGCAACAGGCAAGTGCTTCAGATTTGCATCAAGGCAAGTGCTTCAGATTTTGTTTAGGGATTATCGATAGAAATTGGAGTTTCTGTGACAGCTCAGACAGTGCTAAGGACATTGCATAATGTCAACTTCTATGGACAGCATCCAAGTAAAAAACCCTTGCTTGCTCTTCTGCACAAAACTGTAAGATTAAACTTTGCTAAACAACATTAAAAGCCTGATGAATACTGGGAGTACATTATTTGGTAAGATAGCCAAGACCAAGATACAATTTTTTTAGCTCAGATGGGGTGCAGCATATTTGGTGTGAACCTGGTCAGGATTATTACAGTGAATGCATAGTCCCGACAGTGAATCATGGAGGTGGGAGTGTGACGATATGGGGCTGCATGACTGCAAAAGGTGTTGGGGAGATGACATTTTGGCACCATGAATGCCTGGGATATACCAAAATACTGGCTGACAAGATGACTCCCAGTCTCCAGAATTTTGGCAGAGGACAAATATTCCAGCATGATAATGATCCAAAACACACACAAAATCACAAAGGAGTTTCTAAAGGAGAAACAAGTGAAAACTATGACCTGGACAAGTATGTCACCTGACTTGAATCCAGTAGAACACCTTTGGGGTATTTTAAAGAGAATGCTAGAGCAACACAACCCCTCCAGCAAAGAACAGATGAAAAAAATGATTTCTGAAGAAGGTCAGAACATCTCTCCAGAAATTTGTACGACACTGGTTTGCTCCATGCCAAGGAGGATTGAGTCTGTCATCAAAAATAAAGGTGGACATGCAAAGTATTGAAAAAAATAAAAGATTTGAATCTCAGTAATGAAAGGTGTACTGACTTTTGTTGCATTGATTTCCTGCTTTGGGGCCGGTATTTTTAATATAGCAAATCTAAACTGTTAGTTTTTAATTGTACATAAGAGCAAATACCCTGCTGTAAAACTTAGACGTAATGCAGTTACTGTTAGGTTATACAATTTTGAATTATTTGGCATTTAAGTGATATCGCACTGGGGTGTACTCACTTCTGTTGTATACTGTATGTATATGGAAATAAACTAATTGGTTTTCATTTTATATTATATATCTGTTTTGTTTAAAATTAGAAAGACCATTCTAATTAAAAAAAATGACATGCTCATATAGTTTTTGTTTTGAACCCTGAAGCTTAGTGACCACTCGCAATGTGTTTCTTAAGAAATTAATGGCTAAATATCAAATGTATCTATACACCAAACTCGTGTAATTAGTAACTTTTGTATCAATACAGATTTACTATCAGATGCACAGTATGTGTATATTTAGCATGTTATGTATCTAATAATAGTAATATTATATATATTTATTTTACCTCAGAGGCTTCTTAGCTGTTTTTTAATCCAGCACAATTGCGCATATGGTCTGAAGACGGCGCTAAAGATTTTCTCAGCAAGTTGCTGTTTAGAATGTAAGGGTTAAATTCCAAGGTAAATGCCTATTTAACCAGGTGTGTTAGGCTTGTAATTTTATCACATGATTAAGGGGCATCGCCCCAAAACGTCATATTTATGTCTGATCCTGTCATGCAATAAAGAGAAGTTTTTTGCTTTATGAGGAGAATCTCCATTGCCTTCTTTCTGATATATCCGCTAGGTGCACATCCGAGTCATGCAACTAGGGCTGCTGATTGGATCAGCTTGTGTATTTCTTCTGTGTGTTTAACTGCATTGCAGGGGTTAAACACACAGTACTGAAGGTTCAATAGTCTTACAATTACCATACTCTAATGGATTACAGCATGTCATGTTTTTATTAGAAAGACCTTTTAATAAAAGTTTTTTTTTAAAAAAACAATCAGAAGTAAAAAAATGTCTGATACCTCTGCCTACCTATCTAACTGCAGAATGACAGAGAATGCTGCTGCTGCTGCTGCTGCTGCTTTCAACAATTTAAATACAAAAAGTAAAACTAATAATAATAATTGCAATGATAAATAAATCATTTAATAAATAATGAAATAATGATTTTACATTTAATGGAATATTCTTGGCCCAGAGCAAATTTTTTTTTTGTACTAAGCTTTATTAATACTTTTTGTATTTCTATTTTATTTATTGTTAATGTTTTTGTCTCTAATTTTTATTGTCTCAGGGGAATGTTGATTTCCATTTCTATGGGGCAGATGGCCACAAATCTATTTTTAAAATAAGCAGACATTGTAATAAAAAACACACCATTTTAACATAATGAAACATGACATATAATGATAAGCTCCCTTTCTGCCTTTTCAAGATAACTGGACATTTGAGGTGCATTAGTGATCCACGAATAGCATTCCTACCAAATAAGGTAATTGTTTTTGTATCCGTCTAGTTAAACCAACAAGCTGCAAGAGGTCGCACAAAGCCATCATCTGCTATATTGTGACCGTCACCACTTATTCCAGATTTGGACACTGTCCTTGTAAAGTACTGGCTGCCAGTAGACTAGACCGTTCTCCTTGCAGTATTCATGCAAGTAGCTGCCAGAGAATCACTTGCTGAATTAATGTGCATTTTTTTCTGACTTAATAAAACCTCAAGCTAGCAAAGTTCTCAGCCTTCAATCATTGTCATTCCTGTAATAGCTGAACTCTCCTGAGGTTTTTAGCTTGTACCATTTCATCTGCATGAATATCCCATGAATAATCTATCATGTCTATATAGCCTCAGTAATTGCATTCTTTTTTTTGTTCTCAGCTGAAGTTGTTAAATCATTTTTGTAACATATATAATAAGTCCAATATCTTCACAAGTAAAAGAGCATTCTTTTGGCGAAAAATGTGGTGGGAGATATAATAATAAAAAAAAAAGAGTCATAAAAAAAAATTCCAGTAAACAATGCCAAACCACTGCCAGGATTTTTTTTAGATATTTTTAAACATAGTTGAACAGTACTTTGTAATATATTAGTAACAGATGTGTTTACTTCCAGGTTTAGGGTCATCTTCTCTGTAGTGTAGGACTAATTGCTATATTTTCTTTATGGTCACACATAATTTGGGGCTTTTGTTGTCTTCTGTTTTCCTGTGGGATGGCTGTGCTATGTGCGTCACAGTGTTACATGAAATCTACATGAATTTCATATTCAGAGCTGGCTTATAAGTGAGGGAAAACAGAGCTCAGCAAACCAAGTACATCACAAAATTCTCTTAAGGAACATGCATGTCAATTAGAGGTACAAGTTAATTGCCTCAATGTCATTTACAGTTGCAAACCTTAAAGGGACAGTTTACTCAAAAATGTTCTCCCCTTTAATTTGTTCCCAATGATCCACTTTACCTGCTGGAGTGTATTAAATTGTTTATAAGTATTTCCATTACCCTTATATTGGCATTTAAAATAGTTTATGTAGCCTGTGGTATCCACACCTATCCTTAAAGTTTTTGGCCTTGAGGCCAAGCAGTGTTAACACAGCCAGTAGAATAAATTACACTCCCAGTGGGTTATAGAAGAGATAAGGTAATAAAATGTTAATTTTCCATTGTTCTCTCTAAGTATTGGTGATTGTTTTATGGACAGATATAAGATAAAGAAGCAGGTATATTTACACAATGTGATAAAGTAATGAGATCTGATTATACCTACAAGCTCAACCCATTTTATTAGGTTGTGGCTTCAAAACACAAAATCAGCTATTTCATATACACAAATAAGCCTTAAAAAGCAAATCGCATACATTTTATACTCTGCAGCTAGTAAAAAAAAAGTAATTGGAAACAAGGGAAAACAATTTTATAGTATACTGTCCCTTTAATCTGCAGTGACAAACCATACTGTTCAGTCTAAACAGGTGACAGGATACCAAGAGAACAAAGCAAAATTGATAACAGAAGTCAATTGGAAAGTTGTTTACAAATGTATGCTCTATCTGAATCATGGAAGAAACATGTTGGCTTTCATGTCCCTTTAAAGGAAAGTCAACATTAAACTTTTATGGTTCAGACAGAACATCATTTTAAAGGGACACTCAATCAAAATTAAACTTTCATTATTCAGATAGAGCAAGCAATTTTAAACAACTTTCCAAATTACTTCCATTAACTAAATGTGCAGTGTCTTTTTATATTTTAACTTTTTGAGTCACCAGCTCCTACTGTGCATGTGCAAGAATAAGTGTGTATGCATTTGTGATTGGCCGATGGCTGTCACATGGTACAGGGGGAGTGGAAAAAGACATAACTTTTAAAATTGTCAGAAAAAAAAATCTACTACTCATTTGAAGTTCAGACTAAGTGCTATTGCATTGTATTGTTATCTTGCAATTGTTGATTATGCAAATCTACTGTGTTGACTGTTCTTTAAGATCCTTATATATATATTACAAAGAAAAAAGTAACTTTAATATATACAACATAAAAGTATATAACTCAAAAGTCAAATAAAGAAACAAAAAAGTATAACAAATGATCAACAATAAAATGTAGGTGTCCATAAACAGTAATCTTACATATTAAATTATTCAACGTAGTCAAGGTATACTTAAAGGGACATGCCACCCACATTTGTTCTTTTATGATTTAGAAAGAGAATGCAATTTTAAACATCTTTCTAATTTACTTATATTAACTAATTTGTTTTATTCTCTTGATATGCTTTGATGAAAAGCATATCTAGATATGCTCACTAGCTGCTGATTGGTTGCTGCACATAGAAGCCTCATGTGATTGGCTCACCATGTGCATTGCTTTTTCTTCAACTAAGGGTATTTAAAAAATGAAGCAAAATAAATAATGGAAGTAAATTGTAATGTTGTTTAAATTTCTATCCTCTATCTGAATCATGAAAGAAAGATTTTGGGTTTAGTGGCCCTTTAAAGGGCCACTAAACCCAAAATCTTTCTTTCATGATTCAGATAGAACATACAAATGTAAAAAACATTACAATTTACTTCTATTATTTATTTTGCTTAATTTTTTTAGATATCCTTATTTGAAGAAAAAGCAATGCACATGGGTGAGCCAATCACATGAGGCTTCTATGTGCAGCAACCAATCAGCAGCTACTGAGCATATCTAGATATGCTTTTCAGCAAAGAATATCAAGAGAATAAAACAAATTAGATAATAGAAGTAAATTAGAAAGATGCTTAAAAAATGTATTATCTTTCTAAATCATGAAAGAAAAAATGTGGGTATCATGGCCCTTTAAAGTGAATGTCAATTTTCATATGTAAGTGCCCGTTTTTAAAAAAAAAAAAAAAAAAATATTAAAAACAGGGGCACTTTCATTCATGAAAATTGACATAGCACCGTATTTTAAAAATACTTACCTTGCTCTTCTGAAACGCTGGATCGCCGTTCTGAAACGATGCCCCGCCTGCTTCTTCCTGGTTTACTTACCCAGCAATGACGAAACCGGCTTCCTCCAATCATGGCATTGCCTCAGGCAATGATTACCCCGGGGGAAAGCCGTGATTGGAGGATGCCGGAATCGTCATTGCCGACGTATGAAGAGGCTTGCGACGGGATGGTGAAGCACTGGACCGGCTTCAAGAAGAAAAGGTAAGTATATTTAAAAAAACGGCTGAAATGTCAATTTTCATGAATGAAAGTGCCCTTGTTTTTAATTATTTTTTTTTTTTTAAAAACCGGGCACTTTCACATGAAAAATTGACCTTCACTTTAAAGTCTGGTCAATTTTACTCTCTTCAAAACCAAACTTTTTCTTGGCCCATGATTTTACAGCAGATATATTATCTGTCCATCGGTACACTGCTTCTTTGGCTACTTTATTGTCATTCTCATTTCTTTAATAACATCTGGGTCATTTGTATTTCTCTAGTTCTATCTTGCCAGCTCCTTTGCCATTATTGATCATTCCCAGGTATCTTGGCGTTCAACTTTTGCTTTTTTAACACTTTGCTGCAAGGACTTTTTTTTCTGGTTAGCTTCTGTGAACTGACTCTCCAAAGTCTCTAGTTTTTGTTAACAGGCATGTAGAGCCTTGCTAGGAAAAGCCCCCAAAATAATTGGATGTTCCAATTTGATCTGTGTCCACCATTACCTTCTTTACAGAAATGGATGTAATTCCTTTTTCTTTGAGTGCAATTTTCTCCAAATCTTTTAATTGGAATTAATCTTTAGTCTCAAAAAATATTTCCATCATCCAATCTCTTTCTTCCACACTAAGACCTCTTTGTTTAGACATGTTGCTAACTGTCACTTGATCCTTAACCCAGGTTTAAGATCCTTTTTTGAATGTACTTCAAATCGACGTCACTCTCTTGGGATCCTTTGTTAAAAGAATACCTAGGTAAGCTCAGGAGCAGCAATGCATTACCAGCAGCTAGCTGCTGATTGGTGGCTGCACACATTTATTTTTTTGTTGTCACTGGCTCGTCAGATGTCTTCACTTATGTCCCATTAGTAGACTGTTGTTCTCGAGTTGACTTAAAAAGAACATTCCAGCCAAAAATGGAATCCACTTGGATGCATTTCAGTTTTAAACAGAAGCATTTGTGTAATATACATGTATTAGCAAAAATGCTTCTAATAAAAGTTATAGCTGTTTCAAGAGTGTATTTGAGTATGCTACGTGCACCAGCATTTTAAACACAGTACTTGCTCAGAGAGCCTATGGTGTTTGCACTATCTGGTAATGACTCAATTTGTTAATGACATACATGATACAAAACATACATGATACAAGCCCCACTGGTACTCTGGGCAGCTGCAGTATTTAGAATGCTGGTGCACTGAGAATATCTAGCTATGCTTCACATGCACGGAAAAATGTTAACACTAAAACAGTGATAACTTTTACTAGAAGCATTTTTGCTAATACATGTATATTGCAAATATGTTTCTATTCAAAAATGTAATTAATCTATGTGCATTTAAATTTTGACCAGAATATACCATTAAGTAGACAAGCAATAGTGCAATAATAAAGTGCTGTAACACATAAGTATTGAGCCTGCAACATTCTACAAAGTAATTGTTTGGGTAAGAACATAAGGGGCGAGATTACATATACAGCGCAGGCTTCAGCACAACTGCTGAAACCTGCGCCGCCCATAATTTCACCTCGCACATCAGGGTATTACATAAACCCCGCCTCGGCTTGAGTAATTACTGTTGGGCATATCACTCCTGGCCAGCAGGAGGCACCACAGTTAAACTGCTAAGTATCACTCCCTTACCCACAACTCCCAGTCATTCAACCAAAGGGGAATGGAGAAAAATAAGTAACACAAGGTGTAGAGGTGCCTGAGGTTATAGTCAAAAGAACAACTGTCTTAAAATAAAGGGTGGGGCCATGAACTCACCATATCCGGAAATAAATAAATTTATCAAGTAAGCATAAATTTTGTTTTTCTTTCCTAAGATATGGTGTTGGGTACCAATACCCAAGCTAGAGGACACAGATAAATAGGGAGGGACAAGACAGGCAGTCCTAAACAGAAGGCACCACCGCTTGAAAAACCTTTCTCCCAAAAGAAACCTCAGCCGATGCAAAAGTATCAAATTTGTAAAAGTTGGAAAAAATATATAGGGAAGACCAAGTTGCAGCCTTGCAAATTTGTTTCAGAGAAGCATAATTTTTGAAAGCCCAAGAAGAGGAAACAGCTCTTGTGGAATGAGTCGTAATTCTCTCAGGAGGCTCATAAGCCAAATGAATTATACTTTGTGACCAAAAAGCAGTATCTTTCTAACCTTTACGTTTCCCAGAGAAACAGACAAAGAGGGCAGAGGACTGGCGAAAATCCTTAGTCGCCTGTAAGTAGAATTTAAGAGCATGTACAACATCCAAATTGTGTAACAAACGTTCTTTGGAAGAAGAAGGATTAGGACACAGAGAAGGAACAACAATTTCCTGGTTGATATTTCTATTAGAAACAACCTTAGGAAGGAAACCTAACTTAGTACGAAGAACCGCCTTATCGGCATGGAAAATAAGATAAGGGGAATCACACTGCAGAGCTGAGAGTTCCGAGACTCTTCGAGCAGAAGAGATAGCAACAAGAAACAAAATCTTCCAAGATAACAACTTAATGTCTATGGAATGCAAAGGCTCAAATAGAGCCAGCTGTAAAACTTTAAGAACAAGGTTAAGGCTCCAAGGAGGAGCAACAGACTTAAAGACAGGCCTGAGATCGACTGAGGCCTGACAAAAAGATTGCACATCTTGCACATCCGCCAAACGTTTATGTAGTAAAACTGATAAAGCAGAAATCTCACCCTTCCAGGCCTTCCTGAAGAAAAGATAAATTTCTAGGAATTCTAATTCTACTTCAAGAGTAGCCCTTGGATTCACACCAATAAAGATATTTACGCCATATCTTATGGTAAATCTTTCTAGTAACAGGCTTGCGAGCCTGGATCATGGTCTCAATGACCGACTCAGAAAAACCACGCTTAGACAGAATTAAGCGTTCAATCTCCAAGCAGTCAGATTCAGAGAAACAAGATTTGGATGAAGGAAGGGACCCTGAATCAGGGGTCCTTCCTCAGAGGTAGTCTCCAAGGTGGGAGAGATGACATCTCCACTAGGTCTGCAAATCAGATCCTGCAAGGCCACGCAGGGGCTATTAGAATAACCAACGCCCCCTCCTGTTTGATACGAGCAATGACTCATGGAAGGAGAGCAAACGGAGGAAACAGGTATATGCCAACCTGAAAACCCAAGGAACCGCCAGAGCATCTATCAGAATGGCTTGCGGATCTCTTGACCTTGAACGGTACCTTGGAAGCTTGACGTTCTGATGGGACACTATCAGATCTAACTCCGGCACCCCCCATTTGAAGACTAAGCTGGAAAACACCTCCGGGTGGAGTTCCCACTCCCCAGGATGAAAAGTCTGTCTGCTCAGAAAATCCGCTTCCCAGTTGTCTACTCCTGGAATGTGGATGCAGATAGAGAGCAATTGTGGGGCTCTGCCCACCGAAGGATCTGAGTAACCTCCTTCATGGCTAAGGAACTCTGAGTTCCTCCCTGGTGATTGATGTAAGCCACAGAGGTTATGTTGTCTGACTGGAACCTGATAAACTGGGCTGAGGACAACTGAGGCCAAGCCAATAGAGCATTGTAAATCGCCCTCAACTCCAAGATGTTGATGGGAAGAGCAGACTCCTCTCGAGTCCAAAGGCCCTGTACTTTTAACAAGTTTCATGGTCCGTATCCGTGGTCACGATCACCCAGAAAGGTCTCAGAAAGAATGTGCCCTGAGACAGATGACCTGAGAAATCCACCATGGGAGAGAATCCCTTGACAACTGATCTAACTCTATTCTCTGAGATAGATCCGCATGGTCGCCATTCCATTGTCTGAGCTTGCACAACTGGAGAGCTCTCAAATGGAATCGAGCAAAAAGAATTATGTTCATGGAAGCCACCATCAGATCGATTACCTAAGAACACTACTCTTGTAGCAGCTTTTTTTAAGATTCACATTCCATTCGTGGGAACAAAGAAAAGACATTTTGCTTGTTGAAAAGATGGCGCCTGAACCAATATGTCGTCCAGGTAGAGTGCCACAGCAATTCCACGAGAACAGATCACTGGCAAAGGAGCCCCCAGAACCTTTGAAAAAATTATGGGAGCCGTGGCTAGACCAAATGGAAGAGCCACGAACTGGAAATGTTTGTCCAGAAAGGCAAATCTCAGGAATCTGTGATGGTCCCTATGAATAGGAGCATGAAGATACGCATCCTTTAGGTCTATGGCTGTCATGAACTAACCCTCTTTTACTAAAGGAAAAAAGTAAATTTATGCTTATCTGATAAATTAATTTCTTCTATGGTACGACAAGTCCACGCATTCATCCATTACTTGTGGGATATTATCCTCCTAACAGGAAGTGGCAAAGAGCACCACAGCAGAGCTGTCTATATAGCTCCTCCCTTAACTCCACCCCCCAGTCATTCGACCGAAGGTAGAGGAAGAAAATGGAGGAACTAAAAGGTGCAGAGGTGACTGAAGTTTAAATCAAAAAAATATAATCTGTCTTAAAATGACAGGGCGGGCCGTGGACTCGTCGTACCATAGAAGAAATTAATTTATCAGGTAAGCATAAATTTACTTTTCTTCTATAAGGTACGACGAGTACACAGATTCATCCTTTACATGTGGGATACAATACCAAAGCTATAGGACACAGATGAATGGGAGGGACAAGACAGATTCCTAAACAGAAGGCACCACTGCTTGAAGAACTTTTCTCCCAAAAATAGCCTCCGAAGAAGCAAAATTATCAAATTTGTAAAATTTGGAAAAGGTATGAAGTGAAGACCAAGTCGCAGCCTTATAAATCTGTTCAACAGAAGCATCATTTTTAAAAGCCCATGTGGAAGCCACCACTCTAGTAGGGTGAGCTGTAATTCTTTAAGGAGGCTGCTGTCCAGCAGTCTAGTATGCCAAACAGATGATGCTTTTCAGCCAAAAAGAAAGAGGTAGCCGTAGCTTTTGACCTCTATGCTTTCCAGAATAGACAACAAACAGAGAAGATGTTTGACAGAAATCTTTGGTCGCTTGCAAGTAAAACTTCAAAGCACGAACCACGTCCAAGTTGTGCAACAGACGCTCCTTCTTAGAGGAAGGATTAGGACACAGGGAAGGAACAACAATTTCCTGGTTAATATTCTTATTAGTAACAACCTTAGGAAGAAATCCAGGTTTGGTACGCAAAACCACCTTATCAGAATGAAAAACAAGATAAGGCGAGTCGCATTGCAATGCAGATAGTTCAGAAACTCTTCGAGCCGAAGAGATAGCAACTAAAAACAGAACTTTCCAAGATAGAAGCTTAATATCTATGGAATGCATAGGTTCAAACGGAACCCCTTGAAGAACTTTAAGAACTAAATTCAAACTCCATGGCGGAGCAACAGGTTTAAACACAGGCTTGATTCTAACTAAAGACTGACAAAACGACTGAACGTCTGGAACACCTGCCAGACGCTTGAGCAGTAAAATTGACAAAGCAGATATTTGTCCCTTTAGGGAAGTAGCTGATAACCCCTTCTCCAATCCTTCTTGGAGAAAGGACAAAATCCTAGGAATCCTGATCTTACTCCATGAGTAGCCTTTGGATTCACACCAATAAAGATATTTACGCCATATCTTATGATAAATCTTCCTAATGACAGGCTTTTGAGCCTGAATCAAGGTATCTATGACCGACTCAGAGAATCCCCGCTTGGATAAAATCAAGCGTTCAATCTCCAGGCAGTCAGCTGCAGAGAAACTAGATTTGGATGCTGGTACGGACCTTGAATGAGAAGGTTCCGTCTCAGTGGTAGTGTCCATGGTGGTAGGGATGACATGTCCACCAGGTCTGCATACCAAGTCCTGCGTGGCCACGCAGGTGCTATCAAAATCACCGAACCTCTCTCCTGTTTGATTCTGGCAATCAGACGAGGGAGGAGAGGAAATGGTGGAAACACATAAGCCAGGTTGAACGACCAAGGTACTGCTAGAGCACCGTAACATGGAAGTTTGACGCCATCAGATCGATGAATCAATTGTGCAAACACCTCCGGATGGAGTCCCCACTCCCCCGGATGAAAAGTCTGACGATTTAGAAAATCCGCTTCCCAGTTCTCCACTCCTGGGATATAGATTGCTGATAGATGGCAAGAGTGAGTCTCTGCCCATCAAATTATATTGGTAACCTCTATCATCGCTAGAGAACTCTTTGTTCCCCTCTGATGATTGATATATGCTACAGTCGTGATATTGTCCGACTGGAATCTTATGAATCTCGCCGAAGCCAGCTGAGGCCATGCCTGAAGCGCGTTGAATATCACTCTCAATTCTAGAATATTTATCGGGAGGAGAGCCTCCTCCTGAGTCCACACTCCCTGTGCTTTCAGGGAATTCCAGACTGCACCCCAGCCCAATAGGCTGGCGTCTGTCGTCACTATGACCCATGCTGGCCTGCAGAAACACAGGACAGATGATCCTGTGACAACCACCAAAGAAGAGAGTCTCTGGTCTTGAGATCCAGATTTATCTGAGGAGATAAATTTGCATAATCCCCATTCCACTGTTTGAGCATGCATAGTTGCAGTGGTCTGAGATGCAAGCGAGCAAACAGAACTATGTCCATTGCCGCTACCATTAGTCCGATTACCTCCATACACTGAGCCACTGACGGCCGAGGAATGGAATGAAGAGCTCGTCAGGTGGTTAAAATCTTTGATTTCCTGACCTCCGACAAAAATTTTTTCATGTCTACCGAATCTATCAGAGTTCCCAGGAAAGGAACTCTTGTGAGAGGAGTAAGTGAACTCTTTTTTACGTTCACCTTCCACCTGTGAGATCTTAGAAAAGCCAACACGATGTCCGTGTGAGATTTGGCTAGTTGATAAGTTGACGCCTGAATTAAGATATTGTCCAGATAAGGTGCCACTTCTATGCCCCGCGGCCTTAGGACCGCCAGAAGGGACCCTAGCACCTTTGTGAAAATTCTGGGAGCTGTGGCCAACCCGAAGGGAAGAGCCACAAACTGGTAATGCTTGTCCAGAAAGGCAAACCTGAGAAACTGATGATGATCTTTGTGGATAGGGATGTGCAGATATGCATCCTTTAAATCCACGGTGGTCATATATTGACCCTCCTGGATCATTGGTAAAATAGTCCGAATGGTCTTCATCTTGAAGGATGGGACTCTGAGGAATTTGTTTAGGATCTTGAGATCTAAAATTGGTCTGAAGGTTCCCTCTTTTTTGGGAACCACAAACAGATTGGAGTAGAACCCCTGCCCCTGTTCTGCTTTCGGAACTGGGCGGATTACTCCCATGGTATATAGGTCTTCTACACAGCGTAAGAACGCCTCTCTTTTTGTCTGGTTTACAGACAATCGAGAAAGATGGAATCTCCCCCTTGGAGGGGAATCTTTGAAGTCTAGAAGATACCCCTGGGTCACAATTTCTAAAGCCCAGGAGTCCTGAACGTCTCTTGCCCAAGCCTGAGCAAAGAGAGAAAGTCTGACCCCTACTAGATCTGTCCCGGATCGGGGGCTGCCCCTTCATGCTGTCTTGGTGGCAGCAGCGGGCTTCTTGGCCTGTTTACCTTTGTTCCAAGTCTGGTTAGGTCTCCACACTGACTTGGATTGAGCAAAATTCCCCTCCTGCTTTGCAGCATCGGAGGAGGAAGAGGGACCACCTTTGAAGTTTCGAAAGGAACGAAAATTATTTTGTTTGGTCCTCATCTTATTTGTCTTATCCTGAGGAAGGGCATGGCCTTTTCCTCCAGTGATGTCTGAAATTATCTCTTTCAGTTGAGGCCCGAATAGGGTCTTACCCTTGAAAGGGATGGCTAAAAGCTTAGATTTTGATGACACGTCAGCAGACCAGGACTTAAGCCATAACGCTCTATGCGCTAAAATGGCAAAACCTGAATTCTTTGCCGCTAATTTAGCCAGTTGAAAAGCGGCATCTGTAATGAAAGAATTAGCTAGCTTGAGAGCCCTAATTCTATCCAGAATATCATCTAATGGGGTCTCAACCTTAAGAGCCTCCTCTAGAGCCTCGAACCAAAAAGCAGCTGCAGTAGTTACAGGAACAATGCACGCTATAGGTTGCAGAAGAAAACCCTGATGAATAAATATTTTCTTTAGGAGACCCTCTAATTTTTTATCCATAGGATCTTTGAAAGCACAACTGTCCTCAATAGGTATAGTTGTAAGCTTAGCCAGGGTAGAAATAGCTCCCTCCACCTTAGGGACCGTCTGCCACGAATCCAGCATGGTGTCTGATATGGGAAACATTTTCTTAAAAGTAGGAGGGGGAGAAAAGGGAATACCTGGTCTATCCCACTCCTTAGCAACAATGTCAGAAATCCTCTTAGGGACCGGAAAAACATTAGTGTAGGCAGGGACCTCTAAATATCTGTCCATTTTACACAATTTCTCTGGAACTACAATAGGGTCACAATCATCCATAGTCGCTAAAACCTCCCTGAGCAACAAGCGGAGGTGTTCTAGCTTAAATTTAAAAGCCGTCATATCCGAGTCTGTCTGAGGGAACATCTTTCCTGAATCAGAAATCTCTCCCTCAGACAGCAAATCCCTCACCCCCAACTCAGAACATTGTGAGGGTACATCGGATATGGCTAATAAAGCATCAGAGGGCTCAGCATTTACTCTCACACCAGACCTACTGCGCTTCCCCTGCAACCCAGGCAGCTTAGATAAAACCTCTGTGAGGGTAGTATTCATAACTGCGGCCATATCTTGCAGGGTGAAAGAATTGGACGCACTAGAAGTACTTGGCGTCGCTTGTGCGGGCGTTAATGGTTGTGACACTTGGGGAGAATTAGATGGCATAACTTGATTCCCTTCTGACTGAGAATCATCCTGCGACATACTTTTATTAGCTAAAATATGTTCTTTGCAATTCATTGCCCTTTCAGTGCATGAGGGACACATTTTAAGTGGGGGTTCCACAATGGCTTCCAAACACATAGAACATTGGCTTTCCTCAATGTCAGACATGTTGAACAGGCTAGTAATGACCACAAACAAGCTTGAAAACACTTTATTTAGTGAAAAAATAACAATCTTAAAAAACGGTACTGCGGCTTTAAGAGAAAAAAAGCATACACGTTTTGCAAAACTGCTTTAAAATACACCAATCGTTTCGATTTTTTTATATAAGATTTATGCAGCTAAGTTTGCCCCACAAAGAAAGGAACACTTAACCCTTTACTGTGAAAAACCGGATAGTTAATAAGGCCTAAATCCAGAAAAAACACCCCCAGCACCTCGCCACAGCCCTGCTGTGGCGCCTACCTACCCTCAGGGATTGGAAAAACGGGGTTAAAGCTTCGATTTGGCCCAACACTTCCACAAGGGCCCACCGGAGTTGGAGCTTGCTGCTTGCTTTGTAAATACAACTACGCAACGGAGGCGTGAAAATAGGCCCCGCCCATCTCACTTGATGTTTATTCAGTCTAAATGAACCGCACCAGAGCGGTTCCAAACTAGCCATGTGGGTTCTGAAACCCAAAAAAGAAGCCAAGTGTACCCTCAATAAAGTTTCAAAAAACGTTATAGCCAAAAACTTTATCAGTTCAAAAAACGTTTGCCCACAAACATTCAAACTCAGTGTCAACCATTTTTTATTAGCCCCTATATGCAAGCTTAGTAATACCCCTCTTCTCTTTAGGATTACTGCTTACCCTTACCCTCATGGGGATACTGTCAGCCTTTCTGAAACACCACAGTCTCTCCAGAAAAAATGACTGAACATACCTCACTGCTATATAGCATGAAAACGTTCCTCACACTGAAGTTTCTTGTACTCCTCAGCCATTCTGTGGGAACTGCTCTGGATCTTATTGACAAATGCTAAGATCATCAGCCTCCAGGCAGAAGTCTTCATCCATCTGCTGCCTGAGAGTAAATAGTACACACCGGTATCATTTAAAATAAAAAACTCTTGCTTGAAGAAAATAAAAACTAACATTTTGTCACCTCTTTCACTTTACCCTTCCTAGTACTTAGAGTAGGCAAAGAGAATGACTGGAGGGTGGAGCTAAGGGAGGAGCTATATAGACAGCTCTGCTGTGGTTCTCTTTGCCACTTCCTGTTAGCGGGAGGATAATATCCCACAAGTAAAGGATGAATCCGTGGACTCGTCATACCTTATAGAAGAAATAGAGCGTATAGTCTTCATCTTGGAGGATGGAACTTTGAGAAACTTGTTTAGACACTTCAAGTCTAGAATGGGACGGAAAGTTCCCTCTTTTTTGGGAACCACAAATAGGTTGGAGTAGAACCAGAGACCCTGTTCCTGGCACTGGAACTATCACTCCCAGGGAGGAAAGATGTTGTATACATTTCAAGAACACGTCTCTCTTTATCTGGTCTGCAGATAATCTTCAGAGAAGGAATCTGCCTCTGGGAGGAAAAGTCTTGAATTCCAATTTGTAACCCTGGGATACAATGTCCACAGTCCAGGGATCTGGGACATCTCATATCCAGGCTTGAGAGAACTGAGAAAGTCTGCCCCCCACCTGATCCGATCCCGAATCGGGGGCAAACCCTTCATGCTGATTTGGAATCAGCTGTAGGTTTCTTTGATTGTTTCCCCTTCTTCCAAGACTTATTGGGTTTCCAAGAAGATTTGGATTGTTCCTGCTTGGAAGAAGAAGGGGAAGGCTTTCCTCTGAAGTTACGAAAGGAACGAAAATTACTCTGACGTCCTTTAGGCCTATTCTTCTTATCTTGAGATAGAAAAGACCCTTTTCCACCCATAATAGAGATAATTTCTGCCAAACCGGGTCCAAATAAGGTTTTGCCCTTGAAAGGAATTGCCAGAAACTTGACTTTAGAGGAAATGTCCGCAGACCAGGATTTCAACCAAAACGCCCTGCAGGCTAGGACAGCGAAACTAGAAAACAACCTGTAAAATGGCATCTGCAATAAAGGAATTGGCCAACTTAAGAGCTTTAATCCTATATTGAATTTCATTGAAGGAAGCCTCTACTTGAAGAGAATCAGACAAGTCGTCGAACCAATAAGATGCCGCACTAGTCACGGTGGCAATACACACCGCAGGTTGCCATTGGAGAACTTGATGAACATAAATCTTTTTCAAATAAGCCTCCAGCTTCATCTTCTTATTATTATCGGTTATTTGTAGAGCGCCAACAGATTCCGCAGCGCTATAAACAAAGGTGGAGTACAACAAAACAATTATAGGGATCAAATGGGTAGAGGGCCCTGTCAAGAGTTGCACTGTTGTAGTCAGCTCTTAAGAAGGTGATCTACAAACAGCTGCACTCTTAGGCTTACATGCTAAGGGGGTTTTGGAGATAGCAATGGAGGAGTAGAGCTGGTATAAAGTAAGGTTGTATGCATCCCTGAACAGTAGAGTCTTTAGGGAGCGCTTGAAGCTTTCAAAACTAGGGGAGAGTCTTGTGGAGCGAGGCAGAGAGTTCCACAAGATGGGAGCCAGTCTGGAGAAGTCCTGTAAATGGGAGTGCGATGAGGTAACCAGAGAGGAGAGTAGGAGGTCATGAGCAGAGCGAAGGGTACAGGAGGGAGAGTATCTGGAGACAAGGTCTGAGATATAGGGGGGAGCAGTGCAGTTGAGGGCTTTGTATGTCAGAGTGAGAATTTTGTGTTTGATCCTAGAGGAAGCCAGTGAAGGGATTGGCGGAGAGGTGCAGCAGATTAAGAGCGACGTGTAAGGAAGATGAGTCTGGCAGAGGCATTCATTATGGATTGTAAAGGAGCTAGGCGGCAGGTGGAGAGACCAGAGAGGAAAGAGTTGCAGTAATCGAGGCGGGAAAGAATGAGAGAATGGATTAAAATCTTAGTTGTGTCTTGTGTAAGGAAGTGTCTAATTTTAAAGATGTTTTTAAGGTGGAAGCGGCAGGCTTTAGCCAAGGACTGAATGTGAGGAGTGAAAGAAAGATCTGAGTCAAATGTGACCCCGAGACATTGGGCATGTGGGGTAGGGGTAGTGATGGAGTTGTCGACAGTTATAGAGAGATTGGGGGTGGAGATTTTGGAAGAAGGGGGGAAAATGAGGAGCTCAGTTTTGGAGAGATTTAGCTTGAGGTAGTGAGAGGACATCCAGGAAGAGATGTGAGAAAGACAGTTAGTGACACGGGTTAGCAAGGAAGGAGATAGGTCTGGTGCAGAGAAGTAGATTTGGGTGTCATCAGCATACAAATGATATTGGAAACCGTGGGACTTTATTAGGGAACCTAGTGATGACGTGTAGATTGAGAAGAGAAGGGGACCGAGGACAGAGCCTTGCGGTACTCCGACAGAAAGTGGTGACGGGGCAGAGGAGGCCCCAGAGAAGGCTACACTAAAGGTACGGTTTGAAAGGTAGGAAGAGAGCCACGAGAGGGCTGTGTCACAGATGCCAAAGGATTGGAGGGTTTGGAGCAAAAGAGGGTGGTCAACAGTGTTAAAGGCTCCGGACAGGTCAAGGAGGATAAGCAGAGAGAAGTGGCCTTTTGATTTTGCTGTAAGTAGGTTGTTGGTAACCTTAACAAATGCTGTCTCTGTGGAGTGATGGGGACGAAATCCAGATTGCAGTGGGTCAAGAAGGGAGTTTAACGTAAGGAAATGGGATAGGCGTGTATATACTAGTTTTTCGAGAAGCTTTGAGGCAAGAGGGAGGAGGGAAATAGGGTGGTAGTTGGATGGGGAGGTAGAATCAAGGGAAGGTTTTTTGAGGATAGGTGTGACCAGTGCATGTTTCAGTGATGAGGGAAATATACTGGTGCTGAGGGAGAGGTTGAAAATGTGTGTTAGTATAGGGGTAAGGGTAGCAGAGAGGGAGGGGAGTAGCTGTGAGGGGATAGGGTCAAGGGGACAGGTAGTGAGGTGAGAGCGCAGTATAAGTGCCGAAACTTCTTCCTCAGTAACAGGGGAGAATGAGCTAAGTTTAAGGTTATGTGGGTTGTGGTTGATTGAGAGCATTTGAGGGGGGAGAGAATGGAATTATGTTGTGAGCTGATTTCATTTCTGATGGAGTCGATTTTGTTATTGAAGTGGCTGGCAAAGTCCTGAGCTGACAGAGAAGTTGTATTAGGAGGTGGGGGAGGGCAGAGGAGAGTATTGAAAGTGGAGAACAGACGTTTTGGGTTTGAAGAAAGATTAGTGATAAGAGTAGAGAAGTAGTGTTGCTTATGGAGATTAAGGACAGAATAGTAGGAGTTCAAGATGAATTTGTAATGAAGAAAATCAGCTGAGCTCCGAGATTTTCTCCAGTTCCGCTCAGCAGTACAGGAACATCTGCGTAGGTACCGTGTCAGAGGAGTATGCCAGGGTTTAGGATGAGTGTGTGATTTCCGATCTATGGTAAGAGGGGCGAGATTGTCAAGGATGATGTAAGGGTGGAATTATAGTGGCAGATAGATTGTTCAGGGCAGGAGGAGAAGGATGAGAGGAGAGGTTTGAGGGAATTAGCAAGCTGTTGCTGATCTAATGACATAATGCTTCTGTGAAGTTTGGTGTGAGGAGTAGAAGGAGGGATAGTTGTAGGGAGGGATGATATGTTGCAAGTAAGGAGATGGTGGTCAGAAAGAGGAAAGGGGGAGTTTGTGAAGTTTGAGAGAGTGCATTGATAGCTAAAGATCAGGTCAAGAGAGTGACCGTCTTTGTGAGTGGGAGAATGAGTCCATTGTGACAGACCGAAATAGGAAGTGAGTTGCAGAAGTTGTTTTGCAGATGAGGCAGAGGGATTGTCAAGAGGGATGTTGAAGTCACCAAGAATGAGGGCAGGGGTGTCTGAGGAAAGGAAATAAAGTAGCCAAGTGATCTAGAAATTGAGTTGAGGAGCCAGGGGGTCAGTATATGACTGCAACACATATAGAGAGAGGAGAGAATAAGCGAATCATGTGGGTTTCGGATGAGGGAAATGTGAGGGAAGAGATGGGATGTATTTGTTGAAAGGTGCAACGAGAGGAAAGTAAAATACCTACACCACCTCCTTGTCTATTAACAGACCTAGGAGTGTGGCTGAAGTGGAGAGCAGCAGTGGATGCTGTGTCTAGAGGATTCTTGTCCATCGGATCCTTAAAAGAGCAGCTATACTCAAAAGGAATAGTGGTTCTCTTAGCCAGACTGGAAATGGTACCTTCAACTTTGGGTACAGTATACCAAGGGTCTTTAATGGAGTCCTCGACAGGAAACATTTTCTTAAAAATAGGGAGACAGGGAAAGAGACACCCCAGGTTTCTCCCATTCCTGTGAGATAATCTCCCTAGCACGATCCGGCACAGGAAAAACCTCCGAAGTGGAAGGTTCATCAAAGAAACTATTAAGTTTACTAGATTTCTTAGTAGTGACAATGACAGGGGTATCAGAGTCATCTAAAGTAGCTAAAACCTCCTTTAACAATACACAAAGGTGTTCAAGCTTAAATCTGAAGGATACCACCTCAGTCTCAGAAGAAGAAATTATACTGTCTGAATCTGAGATTTCACCCTCAGAAAGTCCCGATGTATCGTCTTTATCAAACTTATGAGAAAGGGCAACTTGGGAAGCAAAACTGAGGACAGGCACCTTACTTTCTGAATTTCTAGATTTCCTCTTACATTTTCCCTGTAATCTGGGAATGGCAGCTAATGCCGCAGATACCGCTGAAGATACATGGGCAGCAATTTCTGCTTTTAAATAAACTCCACTAGGAGTTATAGAGGAACCGCAGGGCACTGCATGTGACGCCATTGAGGCTTAGGAAATAGCAGGAGAAAGCTGAGGTATTATTTTAACAGCATCATCCTGAGAGACATTAGGCTAAAAATTTACCTTTATTTTGCAAGGTTTTCTTGACACATGAAGAACAAAATTGCATAGGAGCTGCAATTTGTGCATCTAAACATAATAAGCATGAATTCATGAGAGCAGGCTCTTGCAAATGTTGTGAAACAGTAAATAAACTTGTACAGATAAGTTTAAAAGATTTTAATATTTAATTAAAATAAGCCAAGAAAAAATACTTTAAATTTTATCCCAAATTAAGATCGATCCCCAGCTAAAATTATGAGAGAAAATTTAAGAAAAAACATTTAATAAAACATGAAATAAACTTCTAAAATACCCCTCAGGCAACCCCACATCTCAATTATTAAGGTGCTTTACCGCTACCAATTAAGAGCAGGGCCGGATTTCCCATTAGGCACAGTAGGCATGTGCCTACAGGCGCCTTGCAGTGAGGGGCGCCTGCCTGTCAATAATAAAAAAAAAAAAAAAAAAAAAAAAAAATTTTTTTTTTTTTTTTTTTTTTTTATGAGGGCATTTATTTTAGTAAGAATTGTGCTGCCAGGTGCCTACAAAGTCGAGTGTTTCATTGGGAATATGTTACAGCAGTTGAGGGAGCCATGAAGGAGAGAGGGGCAAAGATTAAAACTAAACCCCTCCCATTGAATTTCTAAATTCTAATTTTAAACACATTTGTTGACCCCTGGATTACATATAATCTACAACATTCCATGTTTTCCTTTGAGAGCAACATCATATGATATTTATATTTCAGAACAAAATAAATGTAACATCTGTGTGTGTTTGTACCAAAAATATCAGAGTTTACAAGATTTTTTTCCCTACATTTTATATTTTCTTCCACTGGCTGCACAGGTTGTTGATGGTGATGAGCTTGCATGCTGCTAGTTTTAATATTGCTATTGTTTACACAAAACTGTGTTTGACTCCAACAAAATGTTAAGCACATAGTCAAAGTCATCTCCAGAAAAGCAATACACTAATGGCTTGTCAATAAACATGTCCTATGAGCCCATCTGGGTCTGCACAGATGTGTATTGCTGTCTCAGAACTGACATTGACTATGTGTTTAACTCTTTTGCAAGAGGCTAACACACTTCTCTGCAAGCACTAGTGCAATAATAAAATGCCCAGCAAACTGTCACATTTGATGTCCCTTTAAATAGGGTTTTCTTTAGAATATTTTGCATTAAAAGTTTAACATGATTTGTTTTTGTTATACATAATAGAAATTGTATGGCCATTTGAGTCAAGTGAATATTGATTTTTGGTGTAGCTTCCATTACAACAAATATTGCAATTGGTGTGTGTATTTGTGTATCTCCATAAAAGGGAAAATGTAATTTTACATCTAATATTTATTTTTAGTTGTCCTAAATAATAATAAAAAAAAGTCCTCATTTTTTCCACTTTTTTCTAGGGGGGGTGGGGGGGGTGGGGGGGGGCGCTTCAGGTTTTTGTGCCTACAGGCACCTGAGATGTAAATCCGGCCCTGATTAAGAGTGGATCACCCAGAAATGGAGAAAAAACTACTTTTTCTTCAGAAACGTTATGAAGTAAAGCCGGTCATGTGACCGCAACTGCCGAGCTCAAATTACTGCTGCAACACAGAGAGACACTACTTCCTGGTACACTGATTACCAGAAATAACCGTTTTTCCAAACCTGACAGTTTAAAATGTTACATCCGTTGTTTTTATAAAGCAAATGGGAAATGAATAAGCTGCTGAAATAGAAAATTCTGCTTACTTTCAGTTTAAACTTGTATTGTTTTATCAAGTAAATATGTGTCAGAAAATAAAGCCTAATAAAAACATTTTACCCCTTTCGTTTTAAAAAAAAAAGAGAGTTTAAATGTTAGTCTCACACATGCTACAGTGCCTGCTTCATGCCCCAGTGTAACCCATACAACAGGATTATCTATGTCCCAATAAAAAAGCAGTGTCTTTTAATTTGTTAAGTGCATGGTCTCCCCAACTGGAAGAAAAAGCACTTACCTGCTCCGCTGTCCGGCATGTAGACAGTTACAATGTATTAGAAGACACAGTTCTTCACAGAGACCTTTGAACAAGAAAGAACAGAGTAGCCAACTCTGGCTTTCTAAACTAGGGCAGCAATTGTTAGGAAAACGCGTAAGTACCTCTTTACAAGTTCCGAACTGCTTTAAAGCCACCACTACCCGACTGCACGGAATAGCGTGGAATACGACTATACCCCAAAAACATAATTTATGTAAGAACTTACCTGATAAATTCATTTCTTTCATATTAGCAAGAGTCCATGAGCTAGTGACGTATGGGATATACATTCCTACCAGGAGGGGCAAAGTTTCCCAAACCTTAAAATGCCTATAAATACACCCCTCACCACACCCACAATTCAGTTTAACGAATAGCCAAGAAGTGGGGTGATAAGAAAAAAGTGCGAAAGCATATAAAATAAGGAATTGGAATAATTGTGCTTTATACAAAAAAATCAAAACCACCACAAAAAAGGGCGGGCCTCATGGACTCTTGCTAATATGAAAGAAATGAATTTATCAGGTAAGTTCTTACATAAATTATGTTTTCTTTCATGTAATTAGCAAGAGTCCATGAGCTAGTGACGTATGGGATAATGATTACCCAAGATGTGGATCTTTCCACACAAGAGTCACTAGAGAGGGAGGGATAAAATAAAGACAGCCAATTCCTGCTGAAAATAATCCACACCCAGAATAAAATTTTTATGAAAAAAACATAAGCAGAAGATTCAAACTGAAACCACTGCCTGAAGTACGTTTCTACCAAAAACTGCTTCAGAAGAAGAAAACACATCAAAATGGTAGAATTTAGTAAAAGTATGCAAAGAGGACCAAGTTGCTGTTTTGCAAATCTGATCAACCGAAGCTTCATTCTTAAACGCCCAGGAAGTAGAAACTAACCTAGTAGAATGAGCTGTAATCCTTTGAGGCGGAGTGTTACCCGACTCAACATAGGCATGATAAAATAAAGATTTCAACCAAGATGCCAAAGAAATGGCAGAAGCTTTCTAGTCTTTTCTAGAACCGGAAAAGATGACAAATAGACTAGAAGTCTTTCGGAAAGACTTAATAGCTTTAACATAATATTACAAAGCTCTAACAGCATCCAAAGAATGCAATGATTTCTCCTTAGAATTCATAGGATTAGGACATAATGAAGGAACCACAATTTCTCTACTAATGTTGTTAGAATTCACAACCTTAGGTAAAAAATTCAAAAGAAGTTCGCAGCACCGCCTTATCCTGATGCAAAAATCAGAAAAGGAGACTCACAAAAAAGAGTAGATAATTCAGAGACTCTTCTGGCAGAAGAGATGGCCAAAAGAAACAAAACTTTCCAAGAAAGTAATATAACGACCAAAGAATGCATGGGTTCAAAAGGAGGAACTTGAAGAGCCCCCAGAACCAAATTCAAACTCCAAGGAGGAGAAATTGACTTAATGACAGGTTTTATATGAACCAAAGCTTGTACAAAACAATGAATATCAGGAAGATTAGCAATCCTTCTGTGAAAAAGAACAGAAAGAGCAGAGATTTGTCTTTCAAGAAACTTGCGGACAAACCTTTATCTAAACCATCCTGAAGAAATATAAGTCTTCCAGACTCTATAATATATCTCTCTAGATACAGATTTACGAGCCTGTCACATAGTATCAATCACAGAGTCAGAGAAACCACTTTGACCAAGAATCAAGCGTTCAAACTCCACACCTTAAAATTAAGGTTTTGAGATCCTGATGGAAAAAAGAACCTTGAGACAGAAAGACTGGTCTTAACGGAAGAGTCCACAGCTGGCAAGAGGCCATCCGGACAAGATCTGCATACCAAAACCTGTGAGGCCATGCTGGAGCTACCAGCAGGACAAACGAGCATTCCTTTAGAATATTGGAGAATACCCTTGGAAGAAGAACTAGAGGCGGAAAGATATAGGCAGGATGACACTTGTAAGGAAGAGATAATGCATCCACTGCCTCCGCCCGAGGATCCCTGGATCCGGACAGATACCAGGGAAGTTTCTTGTTTAGATGAGAAGCCATCAGATCTATTTCTGGGAGTTCCCACATTTGAACAATCTGAGGAAATACCTCTGGGTGAAGACCATTCGCCCAGGTGCAACGTTTGGCGACTGAGATAATCCGCTTTCCAATTGTCCATACCTGGGATATGAACCGCAGAGATTAGACAGGAGCTGGATTCCGCCCAAACCAAAATTCGAGATACTTCTTTCATAGCCAGAGGACTGTGAGTCCCTCCTTGATGATTGATGTATGCCACAGTTGTGACATTGTCTATCTGCAAACAAATGAACAACTCTCTCTTCAGAAGAGGCCAAGACTGAAGAGCTCTGAAATTGCACGGAGTTCCAAAATATTGATCGGAAATCTCACCTCCTGAGATTCCCAAACCCCTTGTGCCGTCAGATACCCCCACACAGCTCCCCAACCTGTAAGACTTGCATCTGTTGAGATTATAGTCCAGGTCGGAAGAACAAAGAAGCCCCCTGAACTAAACGATGGTGATCTGTCTACCATGTCAGAGAGTGTTGTATAATCGGTTTAAAGATATTAATTGAGATATCTTTGAGTAATCCCTGCACCATTGGTTCAGCATACAGAGCTGAAGAGGTCGCATGTGAAAACGAGCAAAGGAGATCGCATCTGATGCGGCAGTCCTAAGACCTAAAATTTCCATGCATAAAGCTACCAAAGGGAATGATTGTGACTGAAGGTTTTGACAAGCTGAAATCAATGTTAAACTTCTCTTGTCTGACAAGGACAGAGTCATAGACACTGAATCTATTCTAGAAACCTAAAAAGGTTACCCTTGTCTGAGGAATCAATGAACTGATTGGTAAATTGATCCTCCAACCATGAACTTGAAGAAACAACACAAGTCGATTCGTATGAGATTCTTCGAAAATGAGAAGACTGAGCAAGTACCCAGATATCGTCCAATAAGGAAATACCAAAACCCTGTTCTCTGATTACAGAAAGAAGGGCACCGAGAACCTTTGAAAAAAATTCTTGGAACTGAGGCTAGGCCAAACGGTAGAGCCACAAAACTGGTAATGCTTGTCTAAAAAGAGAATCTCAGACACTAAAAGTGATCTGGATGAATCGGAATATGCAGATACACATCCTGTAAATCTATTGTAGACATATAATGCCCTTGCTAAACAAAAGGCAGGACAGTCCTACAGTAACCATCTTGAATGTTGGTATCCTTACATAACGATTCAATATTGATAGATCCGGAACTGGTCTGAAGGAATTGACCTTCTTTGGTACAATGAAGAGATAAAATAAAACCCCAGCCCCTGTTCCAGAACTGGAACTGGCATAATTACTCCAGCCAACTCTAGATCTGAAACACATTTCAGAAATGCTGAGCCTTTGCTGTGTTAACTGGGACACGGGAAAGAAAAAAATCTCTTAGCAGGAGGCCTTAACTGAAGCCAATTCTGTACCTTTCTGAAACAATGTTCTGAAACCAGAAATTGAGAACGGAATTGATCAAAATTTCTTTGAAGAAAACGTAATCTGCCCCATACCAGCTGAGCTGAAATAAGGTCCGCACCTTCATGGGTACTTAGGAGCTGGCTATAGGTTTTCTATAAGGCTTGGATATATTCCAAACTGGAAATAGTTTCGAAACTGATACCGCTCCTGAGGATGAAGGATCAGGCTTTTGTTCCTTATTGTGAGGAAAGGAACGAAAATGATTATTAGACCTAAATTTACCTTAGATTTTTTATCCTTTGGTAAAAAAGTTCCCTTCCTTCCAGAAACAGTTGAAATAATAATTTATTACCCTGGAAAGAAAAGGAAAGCAAAGTTGACTTAGAAGACATATCAGCATTCCAAGTTTAATCCATAAAGCTTTTCTAGCTAAAATAGCTAGAGACATATATCTGACATCAACTCTAATGATATCAAAAGATGGTATCACCAATAAAATTATTAGCATGTTATAGAATAATAATAATGCTATAAAATTATGATCTTTTACTTGTTGCGCTAAAGCTTCTAACCAAAAAGTTGAAGCTGCAGCAACATCCGCTAAAAATATAGCAGGTCTAAGAAGATTACCTGAACATAAGTAAGCTTTTCTTAGAAAGGATTCAATTTTCCTATCTAAAGGATCCTTAAATGAATTACTATCTGCCGTAGGAATAGTAGCACATTTAGCAGGAGTAGAGACAGCCCCATAATCTTAGGGATTTTTTCCCAAAAAAACTCTAATCTGTCAGATGGCACAGGATATAATTGCTTAAACGTTTAGAAGGAGTAAAAGAATTACCCAAATTATTCCATTCCCTGGAAATTACTTCAGAAATAGCATCAGGGAGATTAAACACTTCTGGAATAACTACAGGAGATTTAAAAACCTTATTTAAACGTTTAGATTTAGTATCAAGAGGACCAGAATCCTCTATTTCTAATGCAATTAATACTTCTTTAAATAAAGAACGAATAAATTCCATCTTGAACAAATACAAAGATTTATCAGCATCAACCTCTGAGACAGAAACCTCTGAACCAGAAGAACCATTATCAGTATCAGAATGATGATGTTCATTTAAAAATTCATCTGAAAAAAGAGAAGTTTTAAAAGACTTTTATGTAAACTAGAAGGAGAAATAACAGACATAGCCTTCTTAATGGATTTAAAAAATAAAATCTCTATGTTTATCAGGAACACTCTGAAAATTAGATGTTGACGGAACAGCAACAGGTAATGTAACAGTACTAAAGGAAATTTTATCTGCATTAATAAGTTTGTCATGACATGCAATACAAACAACAGCTGGAGAAACAGATACCAAAAATTATAGCAGATACACTTAGCTTGGTAGCTCCAGCAGTAGACAGCGATTTTCCTGTAGTATCTTCTGACTCAGATGCAACGTGAGACATCTTGCAATATGTAAGAGAAAAAACAACATATAAAGCAAAATTGATCAAATTCCTTAAATGACAGTTTCAGGAATGGGAAAAAATGCCAAAGAACAAGCTTCTAGCAACCAGAAGCAATGAAAAAATAATACTTAAATAATGTGGAGACAAAAGCGACGCCCTTATTTTTTAGCGCCAAATAAGACGCCCACATTATTTGGCGCCTAAATGCTTTTGGCGCCAAAAATGACGCCACATCCGGAACGCCGACATTTTTGGCGCAAAATAACGTCAAAAAATGACGCAACTTCCGGCGACACGTATGACGCCGGAAACGGAAAAGAATTTTTGCGCCAAAAAAGTCCGCGCCAAGAATGACGCAATAAAATGAAGCATTTTCAGCCCCCGCGAGCCTAACAGCCCACAGGGAAAAGAGAGTCAAATTTTTGAAGGTAAGAAAAAATGATTAATTCAAATGCATTATCCCAAATATGAAACTGACTGTCTGAAAAATAAGGAAAGTTGAACATTCTGAGTCAAGGCAAATAAATGTTTGAATACATATATTTAGAACTTTATAAACAAAGTGCCCAACCATAGCTTAGAGTGTCACAGAAAATAAGATTTACTTACCCCAGGACACTCATCTACATGTTTGTAGAAAGCCAAACCAGTACTGAAACGAGAATCAGCAGAGGTAATGGTATATATAAGAGTATATCGTCGATCTGAAAAGGGAGGTAAGAGATGAATCTCTACGACCGATAACAGAGAACCTATGAAATAGACCCCGTAGAAGGAGATCACTGCATTCAAATAGGCAATACTCTCCTCACATCCCTCTGACATTCACTGCACGCTGAGAGGAAAACCGGGCTCCAACTTGCTGCGGAGCGCATATCAACGTAGAATCTAGCACAAACTTACTTCACCACCTCCATCGGAGGCAAAGTTTGTAAAAACTGAATTGTGGGTGTGGTGAGGGGTGTATTTATAGGCATTTTAAGGTTTGGGAAACTTTGCCCCTCCTGGTAGGAATGTATATCCCATACGTCACTAGCTCATGGACTCTTGCTAATTACATGAAAGAAACTTGCTTGTAGATTAAATCAAATTTTTCTTCAGACACCTAAACTTCACCTCCTCCATGCACCGAAGGCAAAGAAAATGACTTTGGGTTGTGGGTAGGGGAGTGATACTTAACAGTTTAACTGTGGTGCTCTTTGCCTCCATCTGCTGGCCAGGAGTAATATTCCCAACAGTAATTACTCAAGCCGTGGACTCACCATATCTTAGAAAAGAAATACTAAGTTACAAACAATTAAAATAAAAAAAGCTAACATTACTTAAAAATAAAAAAAACTAAAATTAAATTAATCTAAGATTACAAAAAATCTAACATTACAGAAAATAATAAACAAAATTATCCAAAATAAAAAAATTAAACCTAATCCCTATGAAAATAAAACACCCCCTAATCTAATGATAAACTACCAATAGCCCTTAAAAGGGCTTTTTGTAGGGTATTGCCCTAAGTTAAATAGCTCTTTTGCATTTAAAAGAAATTCCCCCACAGTAAAACCCACCACCCACCGAACCCCCAAAGTAAATAAACCTAACACTAAAAAAACCTAAACTACCCATTGCCCCTAAAGGGGCATTTGTATGGGCATTGCCCTTAAACAGGCATTCAGCTCTTTTACTGTCCTTAAAGGGCATTCAGCTTTTTTAAGAGTACCCATTAAAACCCCAATCTAAAAAAAAACTAATTCCAATTTTTTTTAAAAAAAGCCTAAGTCTAACCCCCAGATACTTACGGTTCCTGAAGTCCGGTGGTGAAGTCTTCTTCCAAGCGGCGTCCTTTTCTATCTTCTTACAGGAACAAGCTGGCGCGGAGCGGTGGGCGGAACTGAAGACCGGCGACCGCGGAGCCATGGGGCATGGAGATCCTCTTTGTATGATCACCGCCGCACATTGAGGATTAAATTCAAGGTACGCGTTTAAATATGGGGTACCTTGAATTCCTGTTGGCTGATTTGAGTCTTCAAATTCAAATCAGCCAATAGGATGAGAGCTACTGAAACCCTAATAGCTGATTTGAACAGCCAATAGGATTTCAGTAGCTCTCATCCTGTTAGGATAGGTATCACAGTAGTTTCAGCTACTGATATCATATATTGGTTATGGATCTCAATTGCAGTGACTAGCTGTATCTTCCCTTATATGTGAATGTATCACCTTAGTTGTTACTTACAATATGGATAGAAGCAGCGTAACTTACAGTGATCTAAGTTGTTATATTAACTAATCAACTTAAGCTCAGTGTGAATGGTCACAGGAGCTGTCACAAACTAACCGTTGCAGCAGAAAGGCAGGCCGATTCCTACTGTGTGAGTGCTTCAAGAGACGAGCTGGAACTGCTTGCGATGTCAGTTGTGCAGCGAAGCTGGGTGACGTGTGTGTGACATCACTTGGAGGCGGAGCTAAGTTCCGTAGTTGCGGTCTGGTTAGTTTTTGGCTCCGGTGTTACCTCGGTTTCCTACGAGGTCTGAGAAGGTAAGCTCACAGTGATACCTCGGAGCAGAGAGGTGAATTTAGGCTGTAAACCAGAGAGGTGATTAGGTTTCCGAGGAGGTCTGAGCTGCAGCTGAATAGTTTAGGTGTGGTTAGTTTTTGCACAATACGAGTGAAACAAGTGCGGTCAGCACAGGATTGAGTTTAGTCCTCTTTAGTTTTGCAGAGTTCATAGGTTTGTAATAACCCAGAGTGGAATAAGCTTTGAAGATGCTTGAAATAATTCCTTTGTGGAGGAGCTCAGTACTACTACCTGCTAGGAAAAACAATCAATACTAAGCACCTGTTTACAGGAAGCACAATGCATTTAAAGGCAAAGTGGGATTGGCTACTCTATACAAGAAGTAACATGATTCCTGACACATCCTATTGGCTGATTTGAATTTAAAGAATCAAATCAGCCAATAGGAATGCAAGGGACGCCATATTTAAACACGTACCTTAAATTCACTATTCAGTGTACGGCGGCGATCGTACAAAGAGGATCCTCCAAGCTCCATAGCTCCGCGGTCACCGGTCTTCAGTTCCGCCCTCCGCTCCGGCTTGTTCCTGGAAGAAGACTTCAGCGCCGGACTTCAGAAACTGTGAGTACCTATCTGGGGGTTAGACTTAGGCCTTTTTTTTAGTTTTTTTTTTTTAGGGTTTTAATGGGCACTCTTAAAAGAGCTGAATGCCTTTTTAAGGACAGTAAAAGAGCCGAATGCCCTTTTAAGGGCAATGCCCATACCAATTTGTAGTTTAGGTTTTTTTTAGTGTTAGGTTTATTTATTTTGGGGGGTTTGGTGGGTGGTGGGTTTTACTGTTAGGTGGGACTTAAAAAAAAAAAATGCAAAAGAGCTATTTAACTTAGGGCAATGCCCTACAAAAAGCCCTTATTATTAAGATAGATAATCCCTTAATTACCAATTCCCCAGTTTTAACACAGTTATAATTATACACATTTTACCTCTGTAATTACCTTGTATCTAAGCCTCAGCAGACTGCCCCCTTATTTCAGTTCTTTTGGCAGACTTGCAGTTTAGCCAATCAGAGCTGTCTCCATGGTAAATTCAAGTGCATGAGCTCAATGTTATCTATAGGAAACACGTGAACTAATGCCCTCTAGTGGTGAAAAACTATCAAAATGCATTTAGATTAGAGGCGGCCTTCAAGGTCTAAGAAATTAGCATATGAACCTGCTAGGTTTAGCTTTCAACTAAGAATACCAAGCAAAACTGGTGATAAAAGTAAATTGAAAAGTTGTTTAAAATTACATGCCCTATTTGAAACGTGAAAGGTTTTTTTGGACTTGACTGTCCCTTTAATTTAGGTAATTTATGGGGTGTTAGGTTAGGGGGCTTAGTAATTTAATTAGTTATTTGTGTTGTGTGGGTTTGGCGGTTTAGGGGTTAATAGATTAATTACGTTTATTGCTTTGGTGGGGGATGGCGGTTTAGGGGTTAATAGTTTTAATAGGTACTTTGCGATATGGGTGAATGGCGGATTAGGGGTTAATAGTTTATTAAGGTATATCTCGTTGTGGGGTGATGGCGGTTTAGAGGTTAATAGGTTAATTAGATGTTTTGCGATGTGGGGGTTTGCTGATTAGGGGTTAATATAGTTTATTAGTTATTGCGGTGGGTGGATGATGGTTGACAGTTAGATAGATATTGCGCATGCGTTAGGTGTTTGTTACTATTTTCAGGGAGTTACGGTGCTCACATACTCAGTGCAAGTCTTGCTGCGCCTGCCTATGTGTGGCGAGGTGAAAATGAAGTAAATTATCTCCATTTTCACAGTGTAAGTCCTTGCGCTGAATATCTGATACCGATTTGCGACCTGGTTCTATGTTAGCTTATGGGAGTAAAAATTGCGGCCGATGGGTGAAATATACGTGCTGCATTGATGTGCGGGGCTGTATATGTGATACCAAAACCGCGTAAAAACGGTCGACACTGTATATGTAATCTTGCCCAAGATCCTTTACATATGTCCCTAATAGGCTGCACAAAATGAGAAGAAACATGGATTACAGCAGGCTTTTCATGAAGAGTATACCAAAATTGATACGCATTTGTTATTACTATTATTGTTATACATTAATATTTTTAGAAATAATTTCCCCTCTTTTTTTTCTTTAGACATTTATGCTTTTTTGCCCAATTTTTCTTTTGTCACTTTCTCATTTAATTTTACTTCCACTACCGTTTCCTACTGCTTACATTTTTTTTTCTTTGCTTTGTGACTTGTCTGTCTCTACTCTCTCCAGTATGTTCCCCATGTTCCTGCATGGGAGATTTGTGAATGTGTATCCATTTTTTTTTTCTTGCTCTTTTTACCTCCGGTGACACCCCATTCCCACTTCTGTTCCTACCTGTCTGACTCCCATCTTCTTTACCTTGCTTGTTACTTTGTATTCATTACCATTTATGATATTTTCCCCCTGTTTTGTAGACTCCAGTTTAGCTCTAGATTTAGGGGCTGATTTAAGAAGCAACGTACGTTGCGGTTTCCTTGCGAGCCTTCAGGCTGGCCGGAAATTTAAAGTTAAGAAGCAGCGGTCTTAATACCGCTGCTCCTCAACTCGTCCACCACCTCTGAGGTGGCAGACAGCAATCATCCCGATCAGATACGATCGGGATGATTGACACCCCCTGCTAGCGGAAAAATTGCCCGCGAATGTGCAGGGGGCGGCATTGCACAAGCATTTCACATAAAATGCTTGGGCAATGATAAATGCCGACAGTGTATGCTGTTGGCATTTATCGATGTGGGGCGCACATGATCCGCTACAGTGGAAAATGTCCACCCGCACATTAATAAATTGGCCCCTTAGTCCTTATCTTTTTCTCTTATTTGCTTATTTTATTTCTTGCATATAAATATATATACAATTACCTTAATTTTCAATTTATTTGATTAGATTTTATTCACTAAAGTTTTTCTGTTTTTCAGCTTAGTTTAGCTACGTCTCAGAAAAACTTTGTTCCATTAATAATCCAGACATCCATAGTCTCTGTTTTCAATTTAACAATACAATTCAAACTGGCAATGTTATTATTAGTAGTAATAATAGTGTTCCAAAGAAGGCTTGTAAAAAACCCAAAATGTATGCTTACCTGATAAATTTCTTTCTCTTGTGGTGTATCCAGTCCACGGGTTCATCCATTACTTGTGGGATATTCTCCTTCCCAACAGGAAGTTGCAAGAGGACACCCACAGCAGAGCTGTCTATATAGCTCCTCCCCTAACTGCCACTCCCAGTCATTCGACCGAAGACAAGCAAGAAAAAAAGGAGAAACTATAGGGTGCAGTGGTGACTGTAGTTTAAAAATAAAAAACACCTGCCTTAAACTGACAGGACGGGCCGTGGACTGGATACACCACAAGAGAAAGAAATTTATCAGGTAAGCATAAATTTTGTTTTCTCTTGTAAGGTGTATCCAGTCCACTGATCATCCATTACTTGTGGGATACCAATACCAAAGCTTTAGGACACGGATGAAGGGAGGGACAAGGCAGGAACTTAAACGGAAGGAACCACTGCCTGCAAGACCTTTCTCCCAAAAATAGCCTCAGAGGAAGCAAAAGTATCAAATTTGTAGAATTTAGAAAAAGTATGAAGCGAAGACCAAGTCGCCGCCTTAAAAATCTGTTCAACAGAGGCCTCATGTTTAAAAGCCCATGTGGAAGCTACCGCTCTAGTTGAATGAGCTGTAATTCTTTCAGGAGGCTGCTGGCCAGTAGTCTCTTAAGCTAAACGGATTATGCTTCTCAGCCAAAAGGAAAGAGAAGATGCCGAAGCCTTTAGGCCTCTCCTCTGTTCAGAGTAGACAAAAAAACAATGCAGATGTTTGACGAAAATCCTTAGTAGCTTGTAAAAACTTTAAAGCACAAACCACGTCAAGATTGTGTAATAGACGTTCCTTCTTTGAAGAAGGATTAGGACACAGTGACGGAAACAACAATCTCCTGATTGATATTCTTATTAGATACCACCTTAGGAAGAAACCCAGGTTTGGTACGCAAAACTACCTTGTATGCATGGAAGATCAGATAAGGGGAATCACACTGTAAGGCAGATAACTCTGAAACTCTTCAAGCCGAAGAGATAGCTACCAAAAACAGAACTTTCCAAGATAAAAGCTTGATATCTATGGAATGCAGAGGTTCAAACGGAACCCCTTGAAGAACTTTAAGAACTAAATTTAAACTCCATGGCGGAGCAACAGGTTTAAACACAGGCTTAATTCTAACTAAAGCCTGACAAAACGCCTGAACGTCTGGAACATCTGCCAGACGCTTGTGCAGAAGAATAGACAGAGCAGAAATCTGTCCCTTTAAGGAACTAGCTGACAATCCCTTCTCCAATCCTTCTTGGAGAAAGGATAATATCCTAGGAATCCTGACTTTACTCCATGAGTAACCGTTGGATTCACACCAATGAAGATATTTACACCATATCTTATGATAGATTTTCCTGGTGACAGACTTTCAAGCCCAATGAAGATATTTACACCATATCTTATGATAGATTTTCCTGGTGACAGGCTTTCAAGCCTGAATTAAGGCATCAATGACCGACTCGGAGAAACCACGTTTTGATAAAATCAAGCGTTCAATCTCCAAGCAGTCAGCCGCAGAGAAATTAGATTTGGATGTTTGAATGGACCTTGGAGTAGAAGGTCCTGCCTCAGCGGCAGAGTCCATGGTGGAAGGGATGACATGTCCACCAGATCTGCATATCAAGTTCTGCGTGGCCACGCAGGTGCTATCAAAATCACCGAAGCTCTCTCCTGCTTGATCTTGGCAATCAGACGAGGGAGGAGAGGAAATGGTGGGAACACATAAGCCAGGCTGAAGGACCAGGGCACTGCTAGAGCATCTATCAGCGCTGCCTGGGGATCCCTTGACCTGGACCCGTAACAAGGAAGTTTGGCGTTCTGACGAGAGGCCATCAGATCCAGTTCTGGTTTGCGCCATAGTTGAATCAGCTGGGCAAATACCTCCGGATGGAGCTCCCACTGCCCCAGATGAAAAGTCTGCCGACTTAGAAAATCCACCTCCCAGTTCTCTACTCCTGGGATATGGATAGCTGAGAGATGGCAAGAGTGAATCTCTGCCCATAGAATTATCTTTGAAACCTCCAACATTGCCAGGGGGCTTCTTGTTCCCCCCTGATGGTTGATATAGGCTACAGTCCAGTGACGTGCGGTGAGGTCAGTGGCTAGTGAGGCAATGGCTAGTATCACATCCAGATAAACACACATATGAACCCAATAGAGGTTCAATTGTTGGATACTTAAAGGGACAATCTACACTGAAATTGTTATTGTTTAAAAATATAGATAATGCCTTTACTACCCATTCCCCAGCTTTGCACAACCAACATTGACATATTAATACACTTTATAACATTTAAACCTCTAAATTTCTGCCTGTTTCTAAGCCACTACAAATAGCCTCTTATCACATGCTTTTTTATTTGCTTTTCACAACAGGAGACTGCTAGTTCATGTGGGCCATATAGATAACATTTTGTTCACGCTCAAGGAGTTATTTAAGAGTTAGAACAACACAGCACTAAATGCAAGTCAATGGATAATAAATAAATAAAAAGTCATGTGATCAGGGGGCTGTCAGAAGATGCTTAGATACAAGGTAATTGCAGAGGTGAAAAGTGTATCAATATAACTATGTTGGTTATGCAAAACTGGGAAATGTGTAATAAAAGGATTATCTATCTTTAAAAAAAAAAAGTACTGTCCCTTTTAAAAGTCTGCAGACACACTCAGGCACACAAAAAACATTTCTCACTAAAGAGTTAAATAAATTGCTAGATAAAGTAAGAAATATTAAACAAAAATGTCAGAATTCTTAAGTTTTAGAGGAACATTACAAGTGTGAAATAGTAGGGACCTAAGAGTATTTATATACTTACACACACAGGCACTCCTACAGCTCATTACTCTTCTGCATCATCCAGGGTGCACTGTTATTGTAAAACACAACAATATATCCACTATAGAATATGTATGTTTATAAACAGCTATAGGATGCTGACCAGAAAAAATACAAAACAAAATAAAGGAAAAAAGAGGAGTAGAAAAGAAAACACTATGCTAAGCACAGCAGGGGTTAAAAAAAACATTTGTGTTCTGCTGTGGAGTAGAGTATGGGGGCTGGGAGATTTATGTCCTGTCAGTGTCACGGCAGCATAACTTAGATAAAACAGCGTTCTCCTTTACCTTGTTGTTCACTGAATTCTCTCTAGTGTCTTGTGTGCAGAGGCTGGCAGGACTTCATTGGGGAGGTAAGAGTGGGAGGGAAGGAAACGGAAAGCTTCTAGCAGCAGCCCAGAGAAATTGCAGAGGCAGCTCACAAGTCACATATTACACTCAGAGCCTAGTTTGTGACGGCACATATCACTGGTTATGAAAATTTGATTGACAGTCAGGCCCGGGTCTGAAGCGCCCATCCCTCCCACCCCGTTTTAAAAAATAAATAAATTCAATAAGATTCAATAGTTTTTTACAGAACTAAGTGCTGCTCAACTCCTTACAAAAAGTTACAGTGCTATCTCAGACCTGTCTGGCTCCAGTAGTAACCCCTGTCACCCATGACTCCCTGATGGCAGCCCTGACTCCACGCAAAATACAGAAGCAGCATTTCCCTTTACCTGTGCTGGGCAGATAGTTCAATGCACACTACTCCTTTATTTCCTTTTTTGTGTCTCAGATGCTCTTGCTTATGTTAAAGCAAAGAGCACTTGCAATAAAAGACCACACAGCTTCCGCACAGCAACCTTCCTGCTCTAATCCCAACTCCAAAGTGATAACACACACTAACCTCAACTATCTGCAGAAACGTCCTCCAGCATTAGGGCTGTATCATATCACTCCATGAGTGACTAGTCACATTCCACTCCTCCAGTTCCTTCGGTCCTGACTCTGGAGGCAGTCAGGGTGAAGCCACGGCCAGCCAAGCATAGTAATACCAACACAGACAGCTTCAATCCTGGTTGTTAACAATGTGGGCGGGACAAGAGAGTGCTTCGCCAATCATATGTCCAGAGTCTCAACTGACATCAGCCCCACCCCATGAGGCTGCTAGAGAACGGCCTCAACTGTGCTCTAATTTAATTGGTTAAAATACAACAATGTGACTGTGTGACTCACAGAGTGGGGTGGGAACTCTGGCGCTCCATTATAAATCATCGAAGCTATTGCGCAATGGAGAGAGACTGAGCTGGTGACTGCCTCTCTCCATGAATGTCAAGTAAAAGATTTTTTTTCACTTTTTAAATTTTATTTAAATTAGTTTTTTTCTTTCTATGGCAGGGTAGGCAGTGCCTCCCCTGCCTCCTATGACTGCACGTCACTGCTACAGTCGTGATATTGTCTGACTGAAATCTGATGAACCTGACCGCAGCTAGTTGAGGCCAAGCCTGAAGAGCATTGAATATCGCTCTCAGTTCCAGAATGTTTATCGGAAGGAGGGCTTCCTCCTGAGTCCACAAACCCTGAGCCTTCAGGGAGTTCCAGACTGCGCCCCAGCCCCGAAGGCTGGCATCTGTCGTCACTATAGTCCACTCTGGCCTGCGGAAACTCATTCCCCTGGACAGATGGACCCGAGATAACCACCAGAGAAGAGAATCCCTGGTCTCTTGATCCAGATTTAGCAGAGGGGACAAATCTGTGTAGTCCCCATTCCACTGATTGAGCATGCAAAGTTGCAGTGGTCTGAGATGTAAGCGGGCAAACGGAACTATGTCCATTGCCGCTATCATTAGGCCGATTACTTCCATACACTGAGCCACTGACGGCCGAGAAGTGGAATGAAGAGCACGGCAGGAAGTTAGAAGCTTTGATAACCTGACCTCTGTCAGAAAAAAATTCATTTCTACTGAATCTATCAGTGTTCCTAGGAAGGAAACTCTTGTGAGAGGGGAGAGAGAACTCTTTTCTTCGTTCACCTTCCACCTGTGAGACCTCAGAAAGGCCAGAACAATGTCCGTATGGGACTTGGCAATTTGAAAAGTGGACGCCTGTATTAGAATGTCGTCTAGGTAAGGAGCCACCGCTATGCCCCGTGGCCTTAGAACCGCCAGTAGGGACCCTAGAACCTTCGTAAAGATTCTTGGTGCCGTGGCTAACTCGAAGGGAAGAGCCACCAACTGGTAATGCCTGTCTAAGAAGGCGAACCTGAGGAACTGATGATGATTTCTGTGAATCGGAATGTGGAGATAAGCATCCTTTAAGTCCACGGTAGCCATATATTGACCCTCCTGGATCATAGGGAGGATGGTTCGGATAGTCTCCATCTTGAAGGATGGGACCCTGAGAAATTTGTTTAGGATCTTGCGATCCAAGATTGGTCTGAAAGTTCCCTCTTTTTTGGGAACTATAAACAGATTTGAATAGAAGCCCTGCCCCTGTTCCTCCCTTGGAACTGGGTGGATCACTCCCATAACCAGTAGGTCTTGAACACAACGTAAGAATGCCTCTCTCTTTATCTGGTTTACAGATAATTGTGAGAGATGAAATCTCCCCTTTGGAGATGAAGCTTTGAAGTCCAGAAGATATCCCTGGGAAACAATCTCTAATGCCCAGGGATCCTGGACGCCTCTTGCCCAAGCCTGGGCGAAGAGAGAAAGTCTGCCCCCTACTAGATCCGGTCCCGGATCGAGGGCTACTCCTTCATGCTGTCTTAGAGGCGGCAGCAGGTTTTTTTGGCCTGCTTCCCCTTGTTCCAAGACTGGTTCGGTCTCCAGACTGGTTTGGACTGGACGAAATTTCCCTCTTGTTTTGCATTAGAGGAAGCTGAAGCTGCGCCACTTTTGAAGTTTCGAAATGAACGAAAATTATTCTGTTTGGTCCTTATTTTATTGGACCTATCCTGAGGAAGGGCGTGACCTTTTCCTCCAGTAATATCAGAAATGATCTCCTTCAGGCCCGGCCTGAAAAGGGTCTGTCCTTTGAAGGAGATGTTAAGAAGCTTAGACTTTGAAGTAAAGTCTGCTGACCAGGACTTAAGCCATAGCGCCCTGCGCGCCAGAATGGCAAAACCTGAATTCTTAGCCGTTAGTTTGGTTAGATGAAAAACGGCGTCAGAAATAAAGGAATTGGCTAACTTGAGAGCTTTAATCCTGTCTAAAATATCATCTAACGGGGTCTCCACCTGTAGAGCCTCCTCAAGAGACTCGAACCAAAAAGAGTCTGGAGAATAAAACCTTGATAGATAAAAAATTTCTTAAGGAGACCCTCCAATTTTTTATCCATAGGATCTAAGAAAGCACAACTGTCCTCGACCGGGGATAGTTGTACGCTTAGCTAGGGTAGAAACAGCACCCTCCACCTTAGGGACTGTCTGCCACGAGTCCCGTATAGCGACATCTATGGGAAACATCTTTTTAAAAGCAGGAGGGGGAGAGAACGGAACACCTGGTCTATCCCATTCCTTAGTAATAATTTCCGAAAACCTCTTAGGGACTGGAAAGACATCAGTGTAAACAGGCACTGCAAAGTATTTGTCCATTTTACATAATTTCTCTGGAACTACAATGGGGTCACAGTCATCCAGAGTCGCTAAAACCTCCCTGAGCAATAAGCGGAGGTGTTCAAGCTTAAATTTAAAGGCTGTCATTTCAGAATCGGACTGAAGTAACGTCTTCCCTGAATCTGAAATCTCACCTTCAGATAGCAACTCCCTTGCCACGGCTTCAGAGCATTGTGAGGGTATATCGGACATAGCTACTAAAGTGTCAGAAAGCTCTGTATTTGTTCTAGCCCCAGAGCTGTCTCGCTTTCCCTGTAACCCTGGCAGTTTGGACAATACCTCTGTGAGGGAATTAGTGATAACTGCCGCCATGTCTTGTAAGGTAAACGCATTGGACGCACTAGATGTACTTGGCGTCACTTGAGCGGGAGTTATAGGTTCTGACACGTGGGGAGAGCTAGATGGCATAACCTCCCTTTTGTCAGTCTGAGAAACCTCTGGTGATAAATCTTTAAATGCCATAATATGGTCTTTATAATTTATAGAAATTTCAGTACATTTGGTACACATTCTAAGAGGGGGTTCCACAATGGCTTCTAAACATATTGAACAAGGAGTTTCCTCTATGTCAGACATGTTTAACAGACTAGTAATGAGACCAGCAATCTTGGAAAACACTTTAATAAATGTGAAACAGCAATTAAACAAAAACGGTACTGTGCCTTTAAGAGAAAAAAACTATCACATAAACTGCAAAACAGTGTTAAAAAGTAGTAAACTCTTCGAAATTTTTACAGTGTGTATAAGGGACTAAAGCAGCATTGCACCCACTTGCAAATGGATGATTAACCCTTTAGGCCCCAAACCGGATTTGAAAAACGTTAAAAAACGTTAATAAACAATTAAACACCTTGCCACAGCTCTGCTGTGGCTCCTACCTGCCTTCAAATACGATTTAGGGAAGAAATAAGGCCTCTATAGTGGTCCTCGGATGCTAGAGGACTCCTTTAGGGAAGCTAGATGTCTCAGTCTGAATAAGAACTGCGCATCTAGAGTGCGAAAATAGGCCCCTCCCATCATGCACTCGATGTCAGTGGGCTTTAAGAAAATACTCCTAGGAGTATCTGACTAGCCATGTGGAAACTAGACCCCAAAAAACGATTTATCACCCTCAGAGAAAAAACGTTCTTTCTATATAACATGTAAACGTTTTGTCACTAAGAAATATGAGTATTAACATGAATATTACCCTTTTTTGTAAGCATGATCCCAGTCGTTAAATCACTGCATCAGGCTTACCTCAATTATACAATGCTCTGTCAGCATTTTCTAGATCTTATCATCTCTCTAGAAATAAATATACTGAACATACCTCAAGGCAGGTAATCTGCAAACCGTTCCCCCAACTGAAGTCTTTCCCATACTCTTCAGTTATGTGTGAGAACAGCAATGGACCTTAGTTACAAACTGCTACGATCATCAACCTCCAGGCAGATTCTTCTTCTAATTTCTGCCTGCGAGTAAAACAGTACGACGCCGGTACCGTTTAAAAATAACAAACTCTTGATTGAAGGTAAAAACTACACCAAGTCACCACATATCTCTTGATACTTTCTATCTTGTCGAGAGTTGCAAGAGAATGACTGGGAGTGGCAGTTAGGGGAGGAGCTATATAGACAGCTCTGCTGTTGGTGTCCTCTTGCAACTTCCTGTTGGGAAGGAGACTATCCCACAAGTAATGGATGAACCCGTGGACTGGATACACCTTACAAGAGAAATGTACTCCTCAGTAAATATCAACCTATTTTAGCATGGTTGATGTGTAATTTCACCACACAATGCACAGAATAGTTTTACTTCTAAACAGACGGAGATGGAAAATAAGCATAATAAAAGAAAGTTGTTTTTTTTTTAAAAAATAAAATCATATTGAAGCAGCAATCATAATGGAACACTAGTATTTCTTGTACCTGTGTATGCTCACCTGATTCCTGAAAGCCAAGCATACATACCTGATACCTGTGTATGCTCACCCGGTACCTGAAGCTGTGCCTGCTGTACCTATCTGGTATCCTGTGAAAGCTTCACCAACAGTACCCGCTGGGTATCCTGTGCCTGCTGAATATCCTATGTCTGTTATACCAGTGACTGCTTTCCCCAAACTAGCTGTACTTATCTGATATCCGGTGACACTTTCACCAACAGTACCCACTGGGTATACTGTGCCTGCTGTACCTACCTGGTATCCAATGACGGTCTCACCAACAGTACCCGCTGGGTATTCTGTGCCTGCTGAGTATACTGTGTCTGCTATATCAGTGACAGCTTTCCTCAAACCGGTTGTACCAACCTAGAATCCAGTGACAGTATCACCTTCTATACCATTGGGTGTATTGCATCACTCAAGCATCAGTGTCCACTGGACTTTGTTACTGCAACCTACTAAATTATTCCTAAATTCGTATAGGGCTTTAGTGTTCTGCCTTGGGCCTATGTTCAAACTTGCTGTTTCTGTGATCTTCAATTTAATCTACCAACTGTTCTTTTGCTTATCATTCAGTAAAACTTTTAAAAGACTGTTGTTGCTCAGTGTATCTGTTCCTGCATTCTGAGTTCCATACACCCTAATCCCCTCACAGTTACAGCTAATCTAAAGCAGCACCAATCGACTACAAGTAATACAACAATGATTACATCATCAGGTGCTGCAGGATAAGAATAGCGACAATTATTTGCAATTTGGAATGTTAAGCATGGGCATTACTTCATAACCATTGCCATTATGTCTTAAAATAAACACATTGAAAAAGGCGCTTGCATAATAAAATGTAAAATCTCTAAAAAATTTCATTTTTGTCATATATATTGTAACAGAATCTCAATACAATGAGTGCAGTGTAAACTGTAAAATACTATCAACTTACAATTAAATACATAACAGCCCAGCATTCAGAACACAGATGTGTCACAACAGAAATTTGCATTGCAAAGTGAGCCACAGTCTAAGCTGGTGAAACACAGGTCTAGAAGACTATCAATTGTGCTGTGGTTCCGAAACAAAGTTTGCTCTAAAGTAAAAAAAATCGCTCCGGTGCTATTGTAAAAAAACAAACTTTTGATTGAAGTTCTAAAAACTAAGTATAATCACCATAGTCCTCTCACACCTCCTATCTAGTCTTTGGGTGCAAGAGAATGACTGGAGGTGACGTAGAGGGGAGGAGCTATATAGCAACTCTGCTGGGTGAATCCTCTTGCACTTCCTGTAGGGGAGCAGATAATATCCCAGAAGTAATGATGACCCGTGGACTGATCACACATAACAGAAGAAATATGGAATTAATATGTTACGACTCTTCAGCGAATAGCGGCGAGTGCACTTGGACTCCTATTTTAGCATGGTTGATCTGTTATAAGACCACACAAAGCACAGAACCGTTTTACTTCTAAACAGACCGGGATGGAAAATAAGCATAAGAAAAACGTTTTTTTATTTAAATAAAATCATGTTGAAGCAGGAATTAATACAGAACACTAGTATTTCTGAAAGAAACCTATTTATTTACAAAATGAATTGGGATGCAAACAACTTGTTAAACAATTGTTAAAGTAAAAACACTGTACACAATTCACAAAGCACAATTTAGTATTTTTTTTCTTTTTTACTTTACACGTTTTCAAAATTTTGTTAAAAAAAATATTAACATGTGAATGATTTAGTAAGTCAGAAATATACAAAGATAACAAAAAATACCCCACAAAATTTACACATTCATTAATTTCGCTATAGGAGGAATATTTAATGCACTGACCCCTAGCAAGGAAAGAGATATGTTAATAAGATGAAAAAGTTGGATTATCATGACTATCCTGCATAGTAGAAACTAAAATATTGGTGCGGATTACATATAAAGGGACCTGAGTTTCTGACACACATCCAACACCCCTCCAAAAAAAAAGTGTTGATCTGCAAAATAACAAAATTATTATTTTCAAAATTAATTTTTTGGAATTTGAAATATACGGCTTCTAGAAAGTAATAAATGTTTTACCGTTAACCGATGTACCATAATTTACGTAAAACTTTAATGTAATATTTTGTCTTAAAATTTGATTCAATGCTATATCATTTATATGTAACGTAAGCAGAGTTTGATATTTACACAGTTTTACACACTGCAGATTCTACATACTACACATATCCAATATAGGTCCAGATTAAGAGTGGAGCGCAAACGTTTGCGCGCAAGCGATATCGGGTTTTCATGATCGTTTTTCGCTCAGGTTAAATTGCGCTGGTATTAAAAGTGGAAAGTAAACACGATTGCTTGAGCGCAATCGTGATTTACGCTACAATGATTACCGTGTCCTCAGTACTCTGGTTAACTGTTTTGCAAAACTAAAAAGTTGCACAAAACCAATCAAAAATACATTACAAACTACACTTACACTCATAATAATCCATGTAATAAAAATTATTAAAAAAACTAATATTGCACAAATTTATTTTATAAGGGCTCAAAGATACGAGATCTTAGGTGTAAGAAGGGGGAAAAAGGCAGGCAAAGAGCTTTAACATTGAAATACATACATGTTCAAAGATGGATATGTATATATGTCAATTTATGTATACATATGTATTTAGAGACATATATACACACATATAAATACATATGTATTTACAGACATATATACACACATATAAATACATATGTATTTACAGACATATATACACACATATAAATACATATGTATTTACAGACATATATACACACATATAAATACATATGTATTTACAGACATATATACACACATATAAATACATATGTATACATATATAGAAGTGCATTAGAGCCCTTGCAGTTAAAGTGATTGTCAATCCTAGCGTTTATGAAAAGCTAGGATTTACCATTGGAACATATAAAGGGGACTTTCATTCATGAAGTATAAAATACTATATTTTCATGTCCGGTTAGCGGATATGAGACTATGCGATCCTATTTGTGAGCGAGTGGGCCTTTCGGTTTTTGACTTCACTTATATGGGGTAATACATGAATATTGTAAGCTCGGCTTTTGCGTGTGTCGGGTTAGCACAAGTATGATAAGTTTCAACTCGTAATACCAGCGCAACCAGACGCATGCAAAAAGTTTAGAAATCTCTTTTATTCTAAGAGGGGAAGCATAAAAAGGCATACAATTTAATTGAATTGATATTTAAAGTGTCAGTAAACCTTAAAAATAATGTTATATAATTCTGCACATAGTGCAGAATTATATAACATTATATTAGCGCAAACATTGTAAAACATAATTTCCCCTTTGAATTTTTTTAAAAAAATGGCTGTTTTATAGACCCGCTCTCTGTGATCTTCTGAGCGGGTCTGTTTTTTTCAAACAGCGCATCGGGCCAGCTGTATAGTCACAGCCCAGCCCGACCGCGCCATAGCACTAAGTGCAGCTCGCCCCTGCTCTGTCAGACAGCAGGAGCGAGCTGCACTTAGTGCTATGGCGCGGTCGGGCTGGGCTGTGACTATACAGCTGGCCCGATGCGCTGTTTGAAAAAAACAGACCCGCTCAGCAGATCACAGGGAGTGGGTCTGTAAAACAGCCATTTTTAAAAAAAATTCAAAGGGGAAATTATGTTTTATAATGTTTGCGCTAATATAATGTTATATAATTCTGCACTATGTGCAGAATTATATAACATTATTTTTAAGGTTTACTGACACTTTAATCCTACATATTTTTCTAAAGGCTTATCTCATATTATGGGCCAATAAAATGCAACAAGGACACTGCTATAGTACTGCAAACGGCAAGCTGAGAGAAGCAAGAAACATTTTTTTCATGAAATTTGTACTTTGTATCGAATACCATATTAGCTTTTGGTTATAAATGGGAAATGAATAATTGGACAGTATACATTATATCCATATAGCCCAAGAAAAATATTATGTGTGTCTACGCTTTATATTTACACCAATTCTGAAAGATATCACTATTGTTTGGTCAGCTTTATAGTGCATCTTAGTAATACAGGCAAAAGCTTACTGTCATCTTTTCATCTGTGCTTTTGCCATTACCTTCTAAACCATTAGCTTTATTTCTTGGGTTGGGGTTTTAGTGCATGTGTTTTCCCTAATGAACAATGTTTAGCCTGAATATGGACGTCTTCTGATAAAATCTACTATGTCTCCTTAACGGAAGCTATTCTAGAGTTTTGCGTGGACATGCCTACATTTCTTATCGACCTTTATGCTAAAAAGAAATACCCAACAGCACATTAAAGACATTTTTTTAATGTATCATACAGATAAATCATCACTGCTACAGAATTGTAGTAAACTTACACTCAACTGTATAACACTGTTTTATAAGCTTTGGATGGGATTTTACTTTTTTGTTTAAAAATGCTTTAAAAAAAAGTAGCAACACTAGTATAGTAATAATGACAAGGTCTTGTAGAGACAGGCAGACATTTATAAAGGTTATAAAGTATATTAATATAACCGTGTTGGTTGTGCAAAACTGGGGAATGGGTAAAAAAAACAAAAAGAATTATCTATCTTTTTAAACAAAAAACATTTTGGAGTAGACTTTTTTTATAAAAGCTTTATTGTTTACATTAGAAAAAAAAAAGACTAAAATAACATGAACATTTAATTTCAACAATGTCTATAATTGGCTGTATAATTGTTCTATGCTCTGAAGGGAAACTGACCTATTTAAAACCAAATATTTGTTAACTAGAAGCAATTCAATGCAACAAAACCCATTTTATTTCCTCTGGGATAAAACAAAATAAAAAGAATGTTTTAGATACATTGTATAGACTTGTTGCAGGAGCTGACTGACTAAATAAATGTAGTTATTATGGTTTTCCTGTTCATGTGTAATAAGAAACACAAGTTATTTAACCCATCTGCTGGCACTAAAGCAGAATTGGACATAACATCCAATGCATGTGCAGACCTTTGAGCTCAGAAATCTAGACATGAAATGATTACCTGGTCCTGTATTGAGTAGTTTTGGCAGGCTGGTACTGTAAAACATAGCTATATACCACTGAATACCATATATATACTGTATACATGTACCGTATGTATTAGATATTCTTATAACCTCTATAGCACAGCTTCTTAAATAGTTCCATTAAAGGGACAGTCAAAACCAAAATTGTTATTATTTAAAAAGATAGATAATGCCTTTACTACCCATTCCCCAGCTTTGCATAACCAACATTGTTAGATTAATATACTTTATAACATTTAAACCTCTACATTTCTCTTGGTTTCTAAGCCACTACAGACAGCCTCTTGTCACATGTTTTTTAATTTGCTTTTCACAACAGGGGTTGCTAGTTCATGTGAGCCATATAGATAACGTATTCACGCCCATGGCTTGTGGCAGACATTGCGCTAATGCAATAAAAATGCAAGTCAATAGATAAAGTCATGTGATCAGGGGGCTGTCAGAAGAGGCTTAGATACAAGGTAATCACAGAGGTAAAAAGTATATTAATATAACCATGTTGGCTGTGTAAAACTGGGGAATGGGTAATAAAAGGAATTATCTATCTTTTGAAAGAATAAAAAAAAGTTGACAGTCTGTTTAAACGTAACAGAGGATGAGTTTTGCAATCCCTAGAATGGTATTGCAAAATTCTTTTGTGGAAGAACTTTAAAAATAAACTTTGGCACGCAGAATCTTTTTTTTTTTTTTTCATCCAAAAACAAGATTTGGCTGGAATGGATGAAATTTGTCCTCTTCACTCCTTAATAAAAAAAACAAAAAAGCTCAGACCAGACGCTGAGATAATTTTACACAGAAAGAGAAAATTCCTAGCAGAGTTTTTTTTAAGAGAAGACTTGGATTTTTTTACCAGTTATAATTTATATAGAAGGATTAAATGACTGGAATATAGGAGCTTTACCATTGAATGAGCGTTTTTAATGTACCTTTTGTAGGGGGCATTAATACATTACTATGTTGGCAGCACCCTTCCACTTCTGCAACTGCATCCTCTGGTCTAAAAAAGTAAAACATTCTCTATCCTGCAGGTCAATTACAATTAGACGTCTTTAAACAGAAGTGACTTTGTAAATGCACAAAAATAACCACAGTTGGTTTACAGGTGTTTGTAAACAATGCCTTTTTCATAATACATCTGTTGTACTGGGTGAGTTGGAGTGTTTATATAATTAGGGATGATGAAAATGACTGTAGGCACAGCCATTCTTAAAGGGACATTAAAAACACTAAATATATATTATAAGTTTAATTAGTTTACCCCCCTCCCTCTAGTCGCCAGTGCCACCATGTTGAAATCTAGCTTTCACTATATTCCAGTGTCGACGTGTTTGCAGATTTGCAGTAACTCTCCTTCAGAAACCTGCAATAACCTAGGTTTTAAAATAATGGCACCCATAATTAGAGGGTGGTGCATAAATTGTATTGTAAAGGGACACTGAACCCAATTTTTTTCTTTCGTGATTCAGATAGAGCATGCAATTTTAAGCAACTTTCTAATTTACTCCTATTATCAAATTTTCTTCATTCTCTTGGCAACTATTTGAAAAGCAAGAACGTAAGTTTAGATGCCGGCCCATTTTTGGTTAACAACCTTGGTTGTTCTTGCTGATTGGTGGATAAATTCACCCTCCAATAAACAAGTGCAAGTCCAGGGTTCTGAGCCAAACATTGGCTGGCTCCTTAGCTTAGATGCCTTCTTGTTCAAATAAAGATAGCAAGAGAACGAAGAAAAATTGATAATAGGATTAAAATGAGAAAGTTGCTTAAAATTGCATGCTCTATCTGAATCATGAAAGAAAAAATTTGGGTTCAGTGTCCTTTTTAATGTTTTCGGTATACAAACTGAATACTGAGAAAACATAAGCGATTTCTTTCAAGTTTGCAACTTAGAGCAGTGGTTCTTCCACAGTCATGGGTTGTTAAGGGTTTGGCAGTTCATAATACTGCGGGTCTCGTGGCCAGCAGCAAGACCACACTATTATGACCTCCCTCCTTCCGGCAGGCCTCCTGAAGTAGTGTTGTTAAGCCATAGAAAGACCACACTAACCTGACAGGGTACTTGCTGGTTATTAAGAGGTTAAAAATACGTTTCCGCAACAGTTTAAAGGGATATAAGCAAATTATATTACAACCTTAAGTTTATTCAAACGTGCATAGCAAACAACTTTGTAATAATTATTTTGCCCAAATTGAATTTATGGGATTTCTAATTCTGAGGATTGGAATTGCATACTATAGATAATACAAGCCTAACTCGCTACCTTATGTGGCCTGAAGAGAGGTTATCAGATAATAAACTGTAAAACAATGCTTGGCTTTGTTAACATAAAGACTTTAACTAGCGTTGTCTACTACAATTTAAGTTATCCAAATAAGGCAAGAAATGGGTGGAGTTTGGCTATTGAAAAACAATTGCAGCAAACAGTTTGTTCTGAAATTGTTTGCATTTGGCTGATATTTTATAGAAAAACAACACACAAATATAATGTAATTACAAGATGTTTGCTTACCTTTACTGTATCATTGGTAGAAAAAAAATCTGCTATTTAATTATTCCCATTTTCCTGTAATTTATCCCTAGAAATTGTGGGGCGTAGTAGTTAAGATACTGCAAAACAGTGCACATTTTGCTAACAGGATTACAGTGTCTGACTATTTGAGTAATAAGCACAGTTGTGCTTCTCCAAATACAATAAACACAAGTATTTAATTATAAGGTGTTTTATGTTGCTTACTTACTTTCTTCTAAGTGAGGGTATTGGCGGATATTAAAGGACAAGTTATCGCTATTTATTAAATAAGTTAGAGAGAAAAAAGAGAAAGAAAATGTAGGGGTATGTTTAATTGTGCACCATTTCCCCTATTTACTGTACTAGATTTACAGAATTTACAGTGTCAATTACCGACAATGGATTTTAAATTATTTGTTCATATTTATGAAGGCATTTGACCTAAGTACCATTAATATATTAGAACAAACCCACATTCCAAAATCATTAAATAAAAAAAAATTAAACACATTTAGCATCAAGCTAAACATATAGTTTTGAACTGAATGATGATACATCAAGAGGAATATTTCAAGTAACCGTAAAAAAACAAAAAAAAAACCAAAAAAAAAAAACCACACACACAGACAGACAGACACACAGACATACATTGCCCAAGTTCTTGATATAGCTGTAGTGGTGTGACACACCAGTCCTACAGTCTTGTACAATACTTTCTTAAATGGCTTTACTTAAAGTGCAATGAAATGATTTTCCAGAATGAAGAAGAAAAAAAAGTTAACAATGAACTTGATCTTCACAATCAATGGCATAAAAATGAATAATAACGGAGTTAACCTTCCCTATGCCATACAAATAGCGTTTATACAGCTCACACAATCACAGCCATGCATTAGGTAGTACACTATACCACAGAATACACAAAGTATTTTTTTGAAAATATAGGAGATTGAAAAGTTTACATGGGGCTCGGCCTTCTGATAACTGGAAGGCTCACAGGAGCTTCGCATTCTTCCATAACTAGACGTGTGCCTCTTATGACAAGTTCATGATCGCCACTGGTCAGCTCTCTGTCAATTGCATCTTCAGAGTTATTTACAACACCCCTTCTTGAATTGCCAGTAGCTAAGGACTCTGTGTTCACTGTTGAATCTCCATACGTTAAACTGATATCACCATCAGTCAAAATGAGATCAGAATCGTCGTCCTTGAGTTGCTCCTGGTTCTGAAATGAGATATACAATCAACTTCCTGTACTTGGAAGGATACAGATGTTAACTGCAAGGCCTTACAAGTAGTAAACTACGCTCCCATTTAAATTGTAGCGCTCTTGGATGCTAGATTTATGAATTTGGTGTATTTTCTAAACAACAATTTATAACACTGGTATTTTGTGCTAATTATAACATTATTCCTTTATGCTCAGAATGCCGGTACATGAAGGTGGGCTATAATATAAACAATAGCAAACTCCATTAGAAAAAGCAGAAACTTCCCAGATACTTATGACCTGACCTCCTTTTATTAGCTCCACAACAGCCTCAAGGCCAAGGAAAAAAACACACAAAACAAGATACATGAAAAGGGTAGACACTACAAGAAACCAGCACCCACCACAAAACAAATAATGCACACATATTAACCCCTTAATGACACACGTCTTACAGGGTACGTCATACACAAACTGGTCATTAAAGACCAACGACGTACAGGAGTTTAAAGCGTCTGGAAGCGATCCTGATCACTTCCAGCCGCTTTCAAGGTATTGCCGTGATGCCTCGATATTGAGGCATCACTGCAATACCTTTTTTGGCTCACTGATTCAGACAGAGTCACTCTGTGGCCCTCTCTTCATCGGCCAGTGATGGTGCTGATCGATGGTGGGTGGGAGCAGTAGCAAGGAGGCGGGTGGGCGGCCCATTGTTGGAGGGACTTCCGGATGTTGTCCGTGCAGAGTGCACAAGTGATCGGGAGTGCGCGGGGCATGCTTACGCGCTCCATTAAGTCCGGTGAAGGTGGAGGTAGAGGGAGGGAAGGAGAGGGTGGAAAATAAACAACTCTAAAGGGATCTGGGAGGGTAGGAGGTTGGGGGCAGCTACACTACAGAAAATTAGGGTTTCACCAAACTGGACAATTAGTTGCTTCTTAACTAATTAATTAGTTAATCTTAATTAACCTCTTCACTGCTGGGCATAATACAAGTGTGGTGCGCAGTGGCATTTAGCGGCCTTCTAATTACCAAAAAGCAACACCAAAGCCATATATGTCTGCTATTTCTGAAGAAAGGGGATCCCAGATAAGCATTTACAACCATTTGTGCCATAATTGCACAAGCTAATTTTCACAAATTTTAGGTTTCTCACTGAAAATTATTTACAAAGTTTGCAAAAAAAGTTTGCAAAAAAAGTTTGCAAAAAAAGTTTGCAAAAAAAGTTTGCTAAAAAGTTTGCTAAAAAGTTTGCTAAAAAGTTTGCTAAAAAGTTTGCTAAAAAGTTTGTTATTTTTTTTTTTTTTTTTATTGCATTTGGTGGTGAAATGGTGGCATGAAATATACTAAAATGGGCCTAGATCAATACTTTGGGTTGTCTACTAACAAAAAAAATGATATACATGTAAAGGGATATTTAGGGATTCCTGACAGATATCAGTGTTACAACGTAACTATCCCTAATTTTGAAGAAAAAAAAATGGTTTGGAAATAGCAAAGTGCTTCTTGTATTTATTGCCCTATAACTTGCAAAAAAAGAAAAGAACATGTAAACATTGGGTATTTCTAAACTCAGGATAAAATTTAGAAACTATTTAGCATGGGTGTTTTTTAGTGGTTGTAGATGTGTAACAGATTGCGTGGGTCAAAGTTAGAAAAAGTGTGTTTTTTTCAAGTTTTTCCATCATATTTTATATTTTTTTATAGTAAATTATAAGATATGATGAAAATAATGGAATCTTTAGACAGTCCATTTAATGGCGAGAAAAACGGTATATAATATGTGTGGGTACAGTAAATGAGTAAGAGGAAAATTACAGCTAAACACAAACACCGCAAAAATGTAAAAATAGCCCTGGTCCTTAAGGGTAAGAAAATTGAAAATGTCCTTGTCCTTAAGGGGCTAAATTCCTCTCAGCACAGAAAATAGTCAATAAGATGGGACAGAAAAACTAAACAAAATCCCTTATGTTATGTCTATCATTACAGAACTTAAGCTATTCTATACTATAAACCAGGAGAGCCCTGGATTTAGTGAAATGAGATCCACATTATTTGTGAAGTTTGTTACTGTGATCTACTTGTACTATAAACAAGATGTCCGTGAGTTTAATTGAGACTAACTCATGAAAATACCTGTAATTTACTTGCAGAACATTTATATATATGAATTATCCTACCAGAATTTAAAGGGACATTAAACTGCTGGGTACAACTACAGTAGGTTGGCTAGAACTCACCATGGTATTGTTTATCCTCCTGTGTCTGCAGCTCTCTTTACAGTTATCTTATTTTACTTTCTTAAAATAAGGGAAGCTTAGTGAAGATCGGCATCTTCACACTGGGTGCCCCATCTTGGAGCTTATGTATTCTTGCACCTTGAGACAGAAGCGGTGCAAATTAACAGATCACAGACGTCTTTTTGACAAGATATATTGTGTACAGTTTTGATTGCATCAATACAGAGGATTTTACAGTGGCCTCTTGCTCTGTATAAGTGCTTTTTTATATTTTTGTTATGTAACTTCTATTGCTTCAGCAAAACCAAAGTGCAAGGTACAGTCTTCAAAAAGCACTGATTTTCAAATGATCACCACTTCTATCATGGGGTGCAAGAATGTGTGCGTCCGAAGATGGCAGCTTCCAGTATAAAGAGCTTCTCCAACTGTTTGCACTAATGGATTAATATAAGAGAACGGCTTTGAAGAGAGCTGCAGGCACAGGAGGGAAAATAATAGCATGGTGAGTAGATGTCCTGTTGCTTTAGTTGTGCCCCTGCAATATCCATTGAAGAGGTTGATGCAGCCACAAGTAAATAAATTACATATGTATTCAATTGTTTTCACTTTTGATCACCTATACAACAGCCATAATGCAGAATTTATAACCTTGTATCTGCTATATAAACTATCAGCTTGTAAAAGGTAATCCCTTATTGAGAGTGAGACTGAATGAGATAAGTGGCAGCGCCAACCTCAGGAGTCAGGGGGTGGGGCACAGAGCACATGCAACAAATACCCAATAATATTAAAAAAGTGCCCATACTGTTTGACCAATAGCAACTGTAGGTACTATTTTTGTTGACTTTATAGAAGCTGTAAAATGTATGTTGCTGCTGTAAAAATAAAAGTACTTTTTTTTAAAGAAAAGTACCCATAACTATATGTAACTATACCTAGAGCACTTTATCTATATACATATATACATTTTTGAGATGCTTATAAGATAAAATATCCAATGGATCCAAGCTTGCCCAGCAAGGTTAAGTGGTATAGTACAGCAAAAAAAAAAAGAAAAGAAAAAAAAAAAAGAAAAGAAAAACATAAATGATGCTTACCAGATAATTTCCTTTCCTTCTGTACAGGGAGTCCACAGCTGCATTCCTTACTTGTGGGAATACTGAAACTGGCCACCAGGAGGAGGCAAAAACACCCCAGCCAAAGGCTTAAATACCTCCCCCACTTCCCTCATCCCCCAGTCATTCTGCCGAGGGGACAAGGAACAGTAGGAGAAATATCAGGGTGAAAAAAGGTGTCAGAAGAATAAATTAAAATTAAAATTTAGGGCCGCCCATCGGAGAACACGACAGGAGCTGTGGACTATCCCTGTACAAAAAGAAAGGACATTATCTGGTAAGCATAATTTATGTTTCTCTTGTTAAGTGTATCCAGTCCACGGATCATCCATTACTTATGGGATATTAACTCCTCCCAAACAGGAAGTGCAAGAGGATTCACCCAGCAGAGCTGCTATATAGCTCCTCCCCTAACTGCCATTACCAGTCATTCTCTTGCACCCAACGAATAGATAGGATGTGTGAGAGGACTGTGGTGATTATACTTAGTTTCATACCTTCAATCAAAAGTTTGTTATTTTATAATAGCACCGGAGTGTGTTATTCCTTCTCTGGTAGAATTTGAAGAAGAATCTACCTGAGTTTTTCTATGATTTTAGCCGGAGTAGTTAAGATCATATTGCTGTTTCTTGGCCATCTGAGGAGAGGTAAACTTCAGATCAGGGGACAGCGGGCAGATTAATCTGCAAAGAGGTATGTAGCAGCTTATTATTTTCTGACAATGGAATTGATGAGAAAATTCTGCCATACCGATATAATGTAAACTCAGCCTTAAATGCAGTAGCAGCAACTGGTATCAGGCTGTCATGTATGTATATTTTACACTTCAGTATTCTGGGGAATGGCACTTCACTGGAATTATACTGTATGCATAAAACTTTAGCCTAATTTGCAGGGACTAGCAACAGGCTTTTTAATAAAACTCAATTTATTAATGTTAAACGTTTTTTGCTGGCATGTAAAATCGTTTAATTTTCTGAGGTACTGGGTGAAAAAATGTTTTGGGCACTATTTTTTTCCACTTGGCAGTCGTTTTATTTAATTTATGACAGTTTACTGATCTCTCTCACTGTTATGTGTGAGGGGGAGAGGTGCTTTTGCTACGCATCAGAAGTTTATTGTCTTCCCTGCATGATCCGGTTCAGAACTCAGGGGTCTTCAAAACTTGTTTTGAGTGAGGTAATCACTCACAGCAGAGCTGTGAGATTGTAGTTGACTGTGATAAAAAAAACGTTTATTTCTGTATTTTTTTTTTAATTTTTTTCTGCTATGAGGGTTAGTTATCCTTTGCTAATGGGAGCAATCCTTTGCTAAAATTGTGTTTTTTACAAAGATTTGATGCTATAACTTTTCAGTTTATTAATTTTCAACTGTCATAACTTTTTCTGTGCTTCTTATAGGCACAGTACGTTTTCATATTATAGTAAATTACTTGAAAAGTATTTCCAAGTTGCTAGTTTATTTGCTAGTGTGTTAAACATGTCTGATTCAGAGGAAGATATCTGTGCTATATGTGCTAAAGCCAAAGTGGAGCCCAATAGAAATTTATGTACTAACTGTATTGATGCTACTTTAAATAAAAGTCAATCTGTACAAATTGAACATATTTCACCAAACAACGAGGGGAGAGTTATGCCGACTAACTCGCCTCACGTGTCAGTACCTGCATCTCCCGCTCGGGAGGTGCGTGATATTGTAGCGCCGAGTACATCTGGGCGGCCATTACAAATCACATTACAGGATATGGCTACTGTTATGACTGAAGTTTTGGCTAAATTACCAGAACTAAGAGGTAAGCGTGATCACTCTGGGTGAGAACAGAGTGCGCTGATAATATTAGGGCCATGTCAGACACTGCGTCACAATTTGCAGAACATGAGGACGGAGAGCTTCATTCTGCGGGTGACGGTTCTGATCCAAACAAACTGGATTCAGATATTTCAAATTTTAAATTTAAGCTGGAAAACCTCTGTGTATTACTAGGGGAGGTGTTAGCGGCTCTGAATGATTGTAACACAGTTGCAATACCAGAGAAAATGTGTAGGTTGGATAAATATTTTGCGGTACCGGCGAGTACTGACGTTTTTCCTATACCTAAGAGACTTACTGAAATTGTTACTAAGGAGTGGGATAGACCCGGTGTGCCGTTCTCACCCCCTCCGATATTTAGAAAGATGTTTCCAATAGACGCCACCACACGGGACTTATGGCAAACGGTCCCTAAGGTGGAGGGAGCAGTTTCTACTTTAGCTAAGCGTACCACTATCCCGGTGGAGGATAGCTGTGCCTTTTCAGATCCAATGGATAAAAAGTTAGAGGGTTACCTTAAGAAAATGTTTGTTCAACAAGGTTTTATATTGCAACCTCTTGCATGCATTGCGCCTGTCACGGCTGCAGCAGCATTTTGGTTTGAGTCTCTGGAAGAGACACTTGAATCAGCTCCATTAGATGAGATTACACACAAGCTTAAAGCCCTTAAGTTAGCTAACTCATTTATTTCAGATGCCGTAGTACATTTAACTAAACTTACGGCTAAGAATTCCGGATTCGCCATTCAGGCACGCAGAGCACTGTGGCTAAAATCCTGGTCAGCTGACGTTACTTCTAAATCTAAATTGCTTAATATACCTTTCAAAGGGCAGACCTTATTCGGGCCCGGGTTGAAAGAAATTATCGCTGACATTACAGGAGGTAAAGGCCATGCCCTGCCTCAAGACAGAGCCAAACCTAAGGCTAGACAGTCTAATTTTCGTTCCTTTCGTAATTTCAAAGCAGGAGCAGCATCAACTTCCTCTGCACCAAAACAGGAAGGAGCTGTTGCTCGCTACAGACAAGGCTGGAGACCTAACCAGTCCTGGAACAAGGGCAAGCAGGCCAGGAAACCTGCTGCTGCCCCTAAGACAGCATGTATCGAGGGCCCCCGATCCGGGAACGGATCTAGTGGGGGGCAGACTTTCTCTCTTCGCCCAGGCTTGGGCAAGAGATGTCCAGGATCCCTGGGCGTTAGAGATCATATCTCAGGGATACCTTCTAGACTTCAAATTCTCTCCCCCAAGAGGGAGATTTCATCTGTCAAGGTTGTCAACAAACCAAATAAAGAAAGAGGCGTTTCTACGCTGCATACAAGATCTTTTATTAATGGGAGTGATCCATCCGGTTCCGCAGTCGGAACAAGGACAAGGGTTTTACTCAAATCTGTTTGTGGTTCCCAAAAAAGAGGGAACTTTCAGGCCAATCTTGGATTTAAAGATCCTAAACAAATTCCTAAGAGTTCCATCGTTCAAAATGGAAACTATTCGGACAATTTTACCCATGATCCAAAATGGTCAGTACATGACCACAGTGGATTTAAAGGATGCTTACCTTCACATACCGATTCACAAAGATCATTACCGGTATCTAAGGTTTGCCTTTCTAGACAGGCATTACCAGTTTGTAGCTCTTCCATTCGGATTGGCTACGGCTCCGAGAATCTTCACAAAGGTTCTGGGTGCTCTTCTGGTGGTACTAAGACCGCGAGGAATTGCGGTAGCTCCGTACCTAGACGACATTCTGATACAAGCTTCAAGCTTTCAAACTGCCAAGTCTCATACAGAGTTAGTACTGGCATTTCTAAGGTCGCATGGATGGAAGGTGAACGAAAAGAAGAGTTCTCTCTTTCCACTCACAAGAGTTCCCTTCTTGGGGACTCTTATAGATTCTGTAGAAATGAAGATTTACCTGACAGAAGACAGGTTAACAAAGCTTCAAAATGCATGCCGTGTCCTTCATTCCATTCAACACCCGTCAGTAGCTCAATGCATGGAGGTGATCGGCTTAATGGTAGCAGCAATGGACATAGTACCCTTTGCACGCCTACATCTCAGACCGCTGCAATTGTGCATGCTAAGTCAGTGGAATGGGGATTACTCAGACTTGTCCCCTACTCTGAATCTGGATCAAGAGACCAGAAATTCTCTTCTATGGTGGCTTTCTCGCCACATCTGTCCAGGGTGATGCCATTCAGCAGGCCGGACTGGACAATTGTAACAGACGCCAGCCTACTAGGTTGGGGCGCTGTCTGGAATTCTCTGAAGGCTCAGGGACAATGGAATCAGGAGGAGAGTCTCCTACCAATAAACATTCTGGAATTGAGAGCAGTTCTCAATGCCCTTCTGGCTTGGCCCCAGTTAACAACTCGGGGGTTCATCAGGTTTGTCGGACAACATCACGACTGTAGCTTACATCAACCATCAGGGAGGGACAAGAAGCTCCCTAGCAATGATGGAAGTATCAAAGATAATTCGCTGGGCAGAGTCTCACTCTTGCCACCTGTCAGCAATCCACATCCCGGGAGTGGAGAACTGGGAGGCGGATTTCTTAAGTCGTCAGACTTTTCATCCGGGGGAGTGGGAACTTCATCCGGAGGTCTTTGCCCAAATACTTCGACGTTGGGGCAAACCAGAGATAGATCTCATGGCATCTCGACAGAACGCCAAGCTTCCTCGTTACGGGTCCAGATCCAGGGATCCGGGAGCGGTTCTGATAGATGCTTTGACAGCACCTTGGACCTTCGGGATGGCTTATGTGTTTCCACCCTTCCCGATGCTTCCTCGATTGATTGCCAGAATCAAACAGGAGAGAGCATCAGTGATTCTAATAGCACCTGCATGGCCACGCAGGACTTGGTATGCAGATCTAGTGGACATGTCATCCTGTCCACCTTGGTCGCTACCTCTGAAACAGGACCTTCTGATCCAGGGTCCCTTCAAACATCAAAATCTAATTTCTCTGAAGCTGACTGCTTGGAAATTGAACGCTTGATTTTATCAAAACGTGGTTTTTCTGAGTCAGTTATTGATACCTTAATACAGGCTAGGAAGCCTGTTACCAGAAAGATTTACCATAAGATATGGCGCAAATACTTATATTGGTGCGAATCCAAGAGTTACTCATGGAGTAAGGTTAGGATTCCGAGGATATTGTCTTTTCTACAAGAAGGTTTAGAAAAGGGTTTATCCGCTAGTTCCTTAAAGGGACAGATTTCAGCTCTGTCCATTCTTTTACACAAACGTCTGTCAGAAGTTCCGGACGTTCAAGCTTTTTGTCAGGCTTTAGCTAGGATCAAGCCTGTGTTTAAAACTGTTGCTCCACCATGGAGTTTGAACTTAGTTCTTAATGTTTTACAGGGGGTTCCATTTGAACCCCTTCATTCCATTGATATCAAGTTGTTATCTTGGAAAGTTCTGTTTTTAATGGCGATTTCCTCGGCTCGAAGAGTCTCTGAGTTATCTGCCTTACATTGTGATTCTCCTTATCTGATTTTTCATTCAGACAAGGTAGTTCTGCGTACTAAACCTGGGTTCCTACCTAAGGTGGTCACTAACAGGAATATCAATCAAGAGATTGTGGTTCCATCTTTGTGTCCTAATCCTTCTTCGAAAAAGGAACGTCTGCTACACAATCTAGATGTAGTCCGTGCCCTGAAATTTTATCTACAGGCAACTAAGGATTTTCGACAAACGTCTTCCCTGTTTGTCGTTTATTCTGGTCAGAGGAGAGGTCAAAAAGCTTCGGCTACCTCTCTCTCCTTTTGGCTTCGTAGCATAATACGGTTAGCCTATGAGACTGCTGGACAGCAGCCTCCTGAAAGAATTACAGCACATTCTACTAGAGCTGTGGCTTCCACTTGGGCCTTTAAGAATGAGGCTTCTGTTGAACAGATTTGCAAGGCTGCAACTTGGTCTTCTCTTCATACTTTTTCCAAATTTTACAAATTTGACACTTTTGCTTCTTCGGAGGCTGTTTTTGGGAGAAAGGTTCTTCAGGCAGTGGTTCCTTCCGTATAAAGAGCCTGCCTGTCCCTCCCGTCATCCGTGTACTTTAGCTTTGGTATTGGTATCCCATAAGTAATGGATGATCCGTGGACTGGATACACTTAACAAGAGAAAACATAATTTATGCTTACCTGATAAATTTATTTCTCTTGTAGTGTATCCAGTCCACGGCCCGCCCTGTCACTTTAAGGCAGGTAATTTTTCCATTAAACTACTGTCACCACTGCACCCTATGGTTTTCCTTTCTCTGCATGTTTTCGGTCGAATGACTGGTAATGGCAGTTAGGGGAGGAGCTATATAGCAGCTCTGCTGGGTGAATCCTCTTGCACTTCCTGTTTGGGAGGAGTTAATATCCCATAAGTAATGGATGATCCGTGGACTGGATACACTACAAGAGAAATAAATTTATCAGGTAAGCATAAATTATGTTTTTCCTTCTTAATACAGGAAGAGTCCACAGCTTCATTCCTTACTTGTGGTAAATTATACCCAAGCTCCAGAGGACACTAAATGCTAACGGGAGGGTAAAAAGAGAGGCGGCCCCTAATCTGAGGGCACCACAGCCTGGAAAACCTTTCCCCAGAAGGCTGCTTCAGCAGAAACAAAAACATCAAACTTGTAAAAAGTATGTAAGGAGGACCAGGTAGCCGCAGCCCGTATTACAAATCTGATCCATAGAGGCCTCATTTTTGAAAGGCCCAAGAGGAAGCCACTGCTCTCGTAGAATGAGCCGTAATCCACTGAGGAGGGTTAAGACCCGCTAACTCATATGCTAAGCGGATGATACACCTCAACCAAAAAATAAGGAAGTCGAAGAGGCCCTCTGACCCATACGCTTCCCAGAATAGATAACAAACAGAGAAGAAGTTTGTCTAAATTCCTTTGTAGCCTGAAGATAGAACTTTAAGGCACGAACCACATCCAGATTATGCAGTAAACGTTCCTTTGATAAAGGAGGATTTAGGACATAAGAAAGCAACCACAATTTCTTGATTGATGTTGCGATTTGATACAACCTTAGGAAGAAATCCTAACTTGGTTCGTAGAACAGCCTTATCAGCATGGAACACCAGATAAGGAGGGTCGCATTGCAAGGCAGCAATCTCAGAGACTCTGCGTGCAGAAGCAATAGCTAGTAGAAAAGAACCTTCCAAGACAAACAACTTAATGTAAACCTCATGCATAGGCTCAAACGGAGCCCGTTGCAAACATTAAGAACAAGATTTAAACTGCAAGGAGGAGCATTAGATCTAAACATCGGCCTGTTCCTGGTCACAACCTTAAAGGGTCAGTAAACATAGAAAATAATGTTATATAATTCGGCACATAGTGCAGAATTATATAACATATTAGTGCTAGATTTATATAACCTAATATTGCCTGCAAAGTTTTATTAAAAAAACATAATTTATGCTTACCTGATAAATGTATTTCTCTTGTAGTGTATCCAGTCCACGGATCATCCATTACTTGTGGGATATTCTCCTTCCCAACAGGAAGTTGCAAGAGGATCACCCACAGCAGAGCTGCTATATAGCTCCTCCCCTCACTGCCATATCCAGTCATTCGACCGAAACAAGCCGAGAAAGGAGAAACCATAGGGTGCAGTGGTGACTGTAGTTTAATTAAAATGTAGACCTGCCTTAAAAGGACAGGGCGGGCCGTGGACTGGATACACTACAAGAGAAATAAATTTATCAGGTAAGCATAAATTTATGTTTTCTCTTGTTAAGTGTATCCAGTCCACGGATCATCCATTACTTGTGGGATACCAATACCAAAGCTAAAGTACACGGATGATGGGAGGGACAAGGCAGGCACTTAAACGGAAGGAACCACTGCCTGTGGAACCTTTCTCCCAAAAACCGCCTCCGAAGAAGCAAAAGTATCAAATTTGGAAAATTTGGAAAAGGTGTGAAGCGAAGACCAAGTCGCAGCCTTGCAAATCTGTTCAACAGAAGCCTCATTTTTAAAGGCCCAGGTGGAAGCCACAGCTCTAGTAGAATTAGCTGTAATCCTTTCAGGGGGCTGCTGTCCAGCAGTCTCATAGGCTAAACGGATTATACTCCGAAGCCAAAAAGAAAGAGAGGTTGCAGAGGCCTTTTGACCTCTCCTCTGTCCAGAATAAACAACAAACAGGTTAGATGTTTCACGAAAATCTTTAGTAGCTTGTAAGTAAAACTTCAAGGCACGAACTACGTCTAGATTATGCAAAAGACGTTCCTTCTTTGAAGAAGGATTAGGACATAATGATGGAACAACAATCTCTCGATTGATATTCTTGTTAGAAACCACCTTGGGTAAAAACCCAGGTTTTGTACGCAGAACTACTTTATCTGAATGAAATATCAGATAAGGAGAATCACAATGTAAGGCAGATAACTCAGAGACTCTTCGAGCCGAGGAAATAGCCATCAGAAACAGAACTTTCTATGATAGAAGGTTGATATCAATAGAATGAAGGGGTTCAAACGGAACCCCTTGAAGAACTTTAAGAACCAAGTTTAAGCTCCATGGAGGAGCAACAGGTTTAAACACAGGCTTAATTCTAACTAACTGACAAAATGCTTGTGTAAAAGAATAGACAGAGCAGAAATCTGTCCCTTTAAAGAACTAGCTGATAATCCTTTGTCCAAACCCTCTTGGAGGAAGGACAATATCCTAGGAATCCTAACCCTACTCCATGAGTAATTCTTGGATTCACACCAATGAAGATATTTACGCCATATCTTGTGGTAGATTTTCCTGGTGACAGGCTTTTGTGCCTGTATTAAGGTATCAATGACTGACTCGGAGAAGCCACGCTTTGATAGGATCAAGCGTTCAATCTCCATGCAGTCAGTGGACCTTGTATTAGAAGGTCTTGTCTCAGAGGCAGAGTCCATGGTGGAAAGGATGACATGTCCACTAGGTCTGCATACCAGGTCCGATGCTCTCTCTTGACTGATTTTGGCAATCAGTCGAGGGAGCAGAGGAAACGGTGGAAACACATAAGCCAGGTTGAAGAACCAAGGAGCTGCTAGAGCATCTATCAGCATTGCTTCTGGGTCCCTGGACCTGGATCCGTAACAAGGAAGCTTGGCGTTCTGGCGAGACGCCATGAGATCCAGTTCTGGTTTGCCCCAACGATGGAGCAATTGAGCAAACACCTACGGATGGAGCTCCCACTCCCCCGGATGAAAAGTCTGACGACTTAGAAAATCCGCCTCCCAGTTCTCTACGCCCGGGATATGGATCGCTGATAGGTGGCAAGAGTGAGTCTCTGCCCAGCGAATTATCTTGGAGACTTCCGACATTGCTAGTGAACTCCTGGTTCCCCCTTGATGGTTGATGTAAGCCACAGTCGTGATGTTGTCCGACTGAAATCTGATGAACCTCAGTGTTGCTAACTGAGGCCAAGCTAGAAGAGCATTGAATAACATAATTTATGCTTACCTGATAAATTCCTTTCTTCTGTAGTGTGATCAGTCCACGGGTCATCATTACTTCTGGGATATTACTCCTCCCCAACAGGAAGTGCAAGAGGATTCACCCAGCAGAGCTGCATATAGCTCCTCCCCTCTACGTCACTCCCAGTCATTCGACCAAGGACCAACGAGAAAGGAAAAGCCAAGGGTGAAGTGGTGACTGGAGTATAAATTAAAAAATATTTACCTGCCTTAAAAACAGGGCGGGCCGTGGACTGATCACACTACAGAAGAAAGGAATTTATCAGGTAAGCATAAATTATGTTTTCTTCTGTTAAGTGTGATCAGTCCACGGGTCATCATTACTTCTGGGATACCAATACCAAAGCAAAAGTACACGGATGACGGGAGGGATAGGCAGGCTCTTTATACAGAAGGAACCACTGCCTGAAGAACCTTTCTCCCAAAAATAGCCTCCGATGAAGCAAAAGTGTCAAATTTGTAAAATTTGGCAAAAGTATGAAGCGAAGACCAAGTTGCAGCCTTGCAAATCAGTTCAACAGAGGCCTCATTCTTGAAGGCCCAAGTGGAAGCCACAGCTCTAGTAGAATGAGCTGTAATTCTTTCAGGAGGCTGCTGTCCAGCAGTCTCATAAGCTAAACGAATTATGCTACGAAGCCAAAAAGAAAGAGAGGTAGCGGAAGCTTTTTGACCTCTCCTCTGCCCAGAGTAAATGACAAACAGAGAAGACGTTTGTCGAAATTCCTTAGTTGCCTGTAAGTAAAATTTTAGAGCACGGACTACATCCAGGTTGTGCAGTAGACGTTCCTTCTTTGAAGAAGGATTTGGGCATAAAGAAGGAACAACAATCTCTTGATTGATATTCCTGTTAGTAACTACCTTAGGTAAGAACCCAGGTTTAGTACGCAGGACTACCTTATCCGAATGAAAAATCAAATAAGGAGAATCACAATGTAAGGCTGATAATTCAGAGACTCTTCGAGCCGAGGAAATAGCCATTAAAAATAGAACTTTCCAAGATAACAACTTTATATCAATGGAATGAAGGGGTTCAAACGGAACGCCCTGTAAAACATTAAGAACAAGGTTTAAACTCCATGGTGGAGCAACAGTTTTAAACACAGGCTTAATCCTGGCCAAAGCCTGACAAAAAGCCTGGACGTCAGGAACTTCTGACAGACGTTTGTGTAACAGAATGGACAGAGCTAAGATCTGTCCCTTTAAAGAACTAGCAGATAAACCCTTTTCTAAACCTTCTTGTAGAAAAGACAATATCCTAGGAATCCTAACTTTACTCCAAGAGTAACCTTTGGATTCACACCAATATAGGTATTTACGCCATATCTTATGGTAAATCTTTCTGGTAACAGGTTTCCTAGCCTGTATTAAGGTATCAATAACTGACTCAGAAAACCCACGTCTTGATAAAATCAAGCGTTCAATTTCCAAGCAGTCAGCTTCAGAGAAGTTAGATTTTGATGTTTGAAGGGACCCTGTATCAGAAGGTCCTGTTTCAGAGGTAGAGACCAAGGTGGACAGGATGACATGTCCAACAGGTCTGCATACCAAGTCCTGCGTGGCCACGCAGGTGCTATTAGAATCACTGATGCTCTCTCTTGTTTGATTCTGGCAATCAATCGAGGAAGCAACGGGAAGGGTGGAAACACGTAAGCCATCCTGAAGTCCGAAGGTGCTGTCAGAGCATCTATCAGGACTGCTCCTGGATCCCTGGATCTGGACCCGTAACGAGGAAGCTTGGCGTTCTGTCGAGACGCCATGAGATCTATCTCTGGTTTGCCCCAACGTCGAAGTATTTGGGCAAAGACCTCCGGATGAAGTTCCCACTCCCCCGGATGAAAAGTCTGACGACTTAAGAAATCCGCCTCCCAGTTCTCCACTCCCGGGATGTGGATTGCTGACAGGTGGCAAGAGTGAGACTCTGCCCAGCGAATTATCTTTGATACTTCCATCATAGCTAGGGAGCTTCTTGTCCCTCCCTGATGGTTGATGTAAGCTACAGTCGTGATGTTGTCCGACTGAAACCTGATGAACCCCCGAGTAGTCAACTGGGGCCAAGCCAGGAGGGCATTGAGAACTGCTCTCAATTCCAGAATGTTTATTGGCAGGAGACTCTCCTCCTGACTCCATTGTCCCTGAGCCTTCAGAGAATTCCAGACGGCACCCCAACCTAGAAGGCTGGCGTCTGTTGTTACAATTGTCCAGTCTGGTCTGCTGAATGGCATCCCCCTGGACAGATGTGGCCGAGAAAGCCACCATAGAAGAGAATTTCTGGTCTCTTGATCCAGATTCAGAGAAGGGGATAAGTCTGAGTAATCCCCATTCCACTGACTTAGCATGCACAGTTGCAGTGGTCTGAGGTGTAAGCGTGCAAAGGGTACTATGTCCATTGCCGCTACCATTAAGCCGATTACCTCCATGCATTGAGCCACTGACGGGTGTTGAATGGAATGAAGGGTGCGGCAAGCACTTTGAAGTCTTGTTAGCCTGTTCTCTGTCAGGTAAATCTTCATTTCTACAGAATCTATAAGAGTCCCCAGGAAGGGAACTCTTGTGAGTGGAACGAGTGAACTTTTCTTTTCGTTCACCTTCCATCCATGTGACCTTAGAAATGCAAGCACTAACTCTGTATGAGACTTGGCAGTTTGAAAGCTTGAAGCTTGTATCAGAATGTCGTCTAGGTATGGAGCTACCGAGATTCCCCGCGATCTTAGTACCGCCAGAAGAGCACCCAGAACCTTTGTGAAGATTCTTGGAGCTGTAGCCAATCCGAATGGAAGAGCCACAAACTGGTAATGCCTGTCTAGGAAGGCAAACCTTAGGTACCGATAATGATCTTTGTGAATCGGTATGTGAAGGTAAGCATCTTTTAAATCTACAGTGGTCATGTACTGACCATCTTGGATCATAGGTAAAATTGTCCGAATAGTCTCCATCTTGAACGATGGAACTCTTAGGAATTTGTTTAGGATCTTTAAGTCCAGGATTGGTCTGAAAGTTCCCTCTTTTTTGGGAACCACAAACAGATTTGAGTAAAACCCCTGTCCCTGTTCTGATCGTGGAACTGGATGGATTACTCCCATTAACAAGAGCTCTTGTACGCAGCGTAGAAACGCCTCTTTCTTTGTCTGGATTGTTGACAATCTTGACAGATGAAATCTATCTCTTGGAGGAGAGTATTTGAAGTCCAGAAGGTATCCCTGAGATATTATCTCTAGCGCCCAGGGATCCTGAACATCTCTTGCCCAAGCCTGGGCGAAGAGAGAAAGTCTGCCCCCCACTAGATCCGATCCCGGATCGGGGGCCCTCAATTCATGCTGTTTTAGGGGCAGCAGCAGGTTTCCTAGTCTGCTTGCCCTTGTTCCAGGACTGGTTAGGTTTCCAGCCTTGTCTGTAGCGAGCAACAGCTCCTTCCTGTTTTGGTGCAGAGGAAGTTGATGCTGCTCCTGCTTTGAAATTACGAAAGGAACGAAAATTAGACTGTCTAGTCTTGGCTTTGGCTTTGTCCTGAGGCAGGGCATGGCCTTTACCTCCTGTAATGTCAGCGATAATCTCTTTCAACCCGGGCCCGAATAAGGTCTGCCCTTTGAAAGGTATATTAAGCAATTTAGACTTAGAAGTAACATCAGCTGACCAGGATTTTAGCCACAGCGCCCTGCGTGCCTGAATGGCGAATCCTGAATTCTTCGCCGTAAGTTTAGTAAGATGTACTACGGCCTCCGAAATGAATGAATTAGCTAGTTTAAGGACTCTAAGCCTGTCCGTAATGTCGTCCAGAGTAGCTGAACCAATGTTCTCTTCCAGAGACTCAATCCAGAATGCCGCTGCAGCCGTGATCGGCGCAATGCATGCAAGGGGTTGCAATATAAAACCTTGTTGAACAAACATTTTCTTAAGGTAACCCTCTAACTTTTTATCCATTGGATCTGAAAAAGCACAGCTATCCTCCACCGGGATAGTGGTACGCTTAGCTAAGGTAGAAACTGCTCCCTCCACCTTAGGGACCGTTTGCCATAAGTCCCTTGTGGTGGCGTCTATTGGAAACATTTTTCTAAATATCGGAGGGGGTGAGAACGGCACACCGGGTCTATCCCACTCCTTAGTAACAATTTCAGTAAGTCTCTTAGGTATAGGAAAAACCTCAGTACTCGACGGTACCGCAAAATATTTATCCAACCTACACATTTTCTCTGGTATTGCAACTGTGTTACAATCATTCAGAGCCGCTAACACCTCCCCTAGTAATACACGGAGGTTTTCCAGTTTAAATTTAAAATTTGAAATATCTGAATCCAGTCTGTTTGGATCAGAACCGTCACCCACAGAATGAAGTTCTCCGTCCTCATGTTCTGCCACCTGTGACGCAGTGTCTGACATGGCCCTAATATTATCAGCGCACTCTGTTCTCACCCCAGAGTGATCACGCTTACCTCTTAGTTCTGGTAATTTAGCCAAAACCTCAGTCATAACAGTAGCCATATCCTGTAATGTGATTTGTAATGGCCGCCCAGATGTACTCGGCGCTACAATATTACGCACCTCCCTCTGAGCGGGAGATGTGGGTACTGACACGTGAGGCGAGTTAGTCGGCATAACTCTCCCCTCGTTGTTTGGTGAAATTTGTTCAATTTGTACAGATTGATTTTTATTTAAAGTAGCATCAATACAGTTAGTACATAAATTTCTATTGGGCTCCACTTTGGCATTGCAACAAATGACACAGGTATCATCCTCTGAATCAGACATGTTTAACACACTAGCAAATAAACTTGCAACTTGGAAATACAATTCAATTAGAATAATATTAAAACGTACTGTGCCTTTAAGGAGCACAGGAGATCTATGACAGTTGAAAATTAATAAATTGAAACAGTTATAGCCTCAATCCTTGTAAACAACACAACTTTAGCAAAGGTTTAATCCCATTAGCAAAGATAACAAATTCTGAAAGCAGGAAACAAATTACAGAATAAACGTTTTTTATCTCAGTCAAACTATAATTCTCACAGCTCTGCTGAGAGAAATTACCTCCCTCAAAATAAGTTTTGAAGACCCCTGAGCTCTGTAGAGATGAACCGGATCATGCAGGGAATACAATGAGTTGCTGACTGAAATATTTTATGCATAGAAAAAGCGCCAAAAAACGGCCCCTCCCCCTCACACACAGCAGTGAGGGAGAACAGAAACTGTCAGAAAACAGATTAAGCAACTGCCAAGTGGAAAAATAGTGCCCAAACATTTATTCACTCAGTACCTCAGCAAATGAAAACGATTTTACATTCCAGCAAAAACGTTAAACATAATCTCTAGTTATTAAACAGCTTTATGTATTTCTTACAGTGTAATTCTAGTGAAGTACCATTCCCCAGAATACTGAAGTGTAAAGTATACATACATGACATTATATCGGTATGGCAGGATTTTCTCATCAATTCCATTGTCAGAAAATAAAAACTGCTACATACCTCTATGCAGATTCATCTGCCCGCTGTCCCCTGATCTGAAGTTTACCTCTCCTCAGATGGCCGAGAAACAGCAATATGATCTTAACTACTCCGGCTAAAATCATAACAAAAACTCTGGTAGATTCTTCTTCAAACTCTGCCAGAGAGATAATAACACACTCCGGTGCTATTTTAAAATAACAAACTTTTGATTGAAGATATAAAACTAAGTATAATCACCATAGTCCTCTCACACATCCTATCTAGTCGTTGGGTGCAAGAGAATGACTGGGAGTGACGTAGAGGGGAGGAGCTATATGCAGCTCTGCTGGGTGAATCCTCTTGCACTTCCTGTTGGGGAGGAGTAATATCCCAGAAGTAATGATGACCCGTGGACTGATCACACTTAACAGAAGAAATTGCTCTTAACTCCAGAATATTTATTGGGAGGAGTTTCTCCTCCTGAGTCCATGAACCCTGAGCCTTCAGGGAGTTCCAGACTGCACCCCAACCTAGAAGGCCGGCATCCGTTGTTAAAAATGTCCAATCTGGTCTGCGAAAGGTCATACCCTTGGACAGGTGGACCCGAGATAACCACCAGAGAAGAGAATCTCTGGTTTCCTGATCCAGATTTAGTAGAGGGGACAAATCTGTGTAATCCCCATTCCACTGACTGAGCATGCATAATTGCAGCGGTCTGAGATGCAGGTGCGCAAATGGCACTATGTCCATCGCCGCTACCATTAAGCCGATTACCTCCATGCACTGAGCCACCGCAGGGCGCGGAGTGGAGTGAAGAACACGGCAAGCATTTAGAAGTTTTGATAACCTGGACTCCGTCAGGTAAATTTTCATTTCTACATCACTCTCCTCTTACTACCTCCATCTTTGTTGAGAGTTGCAAGAGAATGACTGGATATGGCAGTGAGGGGAGGAGCTATATAGCAGCTATGCTGTGGGTGATCCTCTTGCAACTTCCTGTTGGGAAGGAGAATATCCCACAAGTAATGGATGATCCGTGGACTGGATACACTTAACAAGAGAAATACAGTTTTCCAGAACCGCTCTCTGTGCTCTTCTGAGCGAGTCTGTTTTTTACACAGAGCGCATCTGGCCAGCTGTCTAGTCACAGCCCGGCCCGACCGCGCCATTACATTTAGTGCAGCTCGCTCCTGCTCTGTCTGACAGCGGGAGTGAGCTGCACTGAGTGTAATGGCGCAGTCGGGCCGGGTTGTGACTAGACAGCTGGCCAGATGCACTCTGTGTAAAAAACAGACCAGCTCAGAAGAGCACAAGGAGCGGGTCTGGAAAACAGTATTTTTTTAATAAAACTTTGCAGGCAATATTAGGTTATATAAATCTAGCACTAATATAATGTTATATAATTGTACACTATGTGCAGAATTATATAACATTATTTTCTATGTAACTGGCCCTTTAACAAAAGACTGTACATACAGAAGCTCAGTGAGCCTCTTGTGCATTAAAAACAGACAGGGCCAAAATCTGTCCCTTCAAGGAACTAGCTGAGAGACCCTTCTTCAGTCCATCCTGGAGAAAAGAAAGAATCCTGGCAACTTTTACTTTGTGCCAGGACAAACCACGCTCTTCACACCAGAATATGTAGGTCCTCCACACTTTATGATAGATGTGACGAGTAACCAGCTTACGAGCTTGAATTAGAGTATCAATAACACTCTAAGAAAACTCTCTCTTGGCTAAGACTAAGGGTTCAATCTCCACACAGTCAGCCTCAGAGAATTTAGATTTTGATGAAGAAAGAGGTCTTGTTCCAGCAGATCCCTGCGACAAGGTAACCTCCAAGGAGGAAATGATGACATACATCCCCACTAGATCTGCGAACCATATCCTTCGTGGCCACAATGGAGCAATAAGTATCACTGACACTTGCTCCTGTATGATTCCAGCCACTACTCAAGGAAGGAGTGGTAATGGCAGGAAAAGAAAAATTAGATTTAACCTCCTAGGCACCGCTAATACATCTGTTAGCTCCGCCTGAGGATCCCTGGACCTCGACCCATATCTGGGTAGCTTGGTATTGAGACGGGACACCATGAGATCCATCCCTGGCGTTCCCCACCTGTCGGAATGTGGATCGCTGACAGCAAACAGTTGTGGATCTCCACCCACTCCAGAATCTGAGATACTTCCCTCATTGCTAGGGAGCTTCTCGTTCCCCCCTAATGGTTGACGTAAGCCACTGAGGTTATATTGCCTTTTTGGAATTAGATAAATTGGGACGAACCCAGTAGGGGCCATGTATTCAGAGCATTGAATATTGCCCGAAGGGCTAAAATGTTGAACGAAAGGGAGCTCTCCTACTGTGTCCACAGGCCCTGCACCTTCTTGGCGCCCCAAACAGCTCCCCATCCTGACAGACTTGCGTCTGTAGTCAGTGTCACCTAGGATGGTCTTAAAAAGGATGTCCCTCGGGACAGGTGATCCGGACAGAGCCACCAAGAGAGCGGTTCTCTCGACCGGATGTCCAGAGAAATCTATTGACAGATCCAAATGATCGCTGTTCCACTGCCTCATCATTCACAGTCACAACGACGAAGAGAACGAGATGTCCATGCTGGACATCATGAGACCAATCACCTCCATACACTGAGCCACAGATGGCCTTAAGGAGGTCTGGAGGGCAAGACATGTTGAAGCTAGCTTGTAACTTCTCTGGTCTGTTAGAAATATTCTCATGTCTATGGAATCTATTATCGTGCCCAGGAATTCCACCCTGGTGCTTGGAATAAGAGAACTCCTTTCTCTATTTATCTTCCTTCCGCGGGATCGAAAAAGACAGAGGAGAGATTCCGAATGGTCTCCGCCAGACGAAACAATGGTGCTTGTACCCGAGTATCGTCCAAGTAGGGAGCTACTGCTACACCCCGAGTTCTGGCGACTGCTGGAAGAGCCCCTAGAACCCTCATAAAAATTATTGGAGCAGTAGCTGGACCAAACGGAAGTGCAATGAACTGGAAGTGCTGGTCCAGACACGCAAACCTGAGGAACTGGAAGTGTTCCCTGTGTATTGGAAGGTGAAATAATGCCTCTTTCAGATCTATAGTGGTCAAACTGCCCTACCTGAATTAAGGGAAGAATTGACCTTATTGTCTCCATCTTGACGAGGGTACCTTTAGAAATTTTTTAAGCACTTTAGGTCCAGAACTGGACGGAAAAATCCCTCCTCCTTTGGGACCATGAATTTGTTTGAATAGTACAAACCTCTCTCTGCAATAGGCACTGGGACAATGACTCCAAAAGGAGGACAGATCCCTTACGCACCCCAGAAAGGCTTCCCTCTTTCCTAGTCTTGAAGACAGGTTGGGAGGATGAATCTGCCCCTGGGTGGATGAGCTTTGAAACCTATCTTGTAACCCTGAGCTATGACCTCCAGGACCCAAGGATCCTGCACGTCCCTGAACCAAGCCTCTGAAAGAACCACAGTCTGCCCCCTACATGATCCAAAATAGGACCGGGGGCTGCCCCTTCATGCGGACTTAGTTTCGGCAGCTTCTTGCTCTGCTTGGATCTATTCCAGTACTGAGCCGGCTTCCAAGAACTCTTGGTTTGCTCTGGCTTAGCGGAGGCCTCTGGTGCTGGGCTTTCATCAGAACTAAAGGAACGAAAATTATGAACTTTGTCCCTTAGATTTGTTCTCCTTATCCTACAGTATGAAGGCACCCCAGGCCCCTGAAACCGTGGAGATAGTCAAACAAACTCTTTCCCTTAGAGGAGAGGGAAAGAGACTAGACTTAGAAGTTATATCTGTCAGAGCGCCTTACTGGCCTGAACAGAAAACCTAAAGTCTTAGCCATAGGCTAATAAATCTGCATAATAACAGCACAGATAAAAGAATTAGTAACCCAGAAGGCCATAATTCTTCCCTGAAAAAATGTTTAGGGAACCCTCCACCTCAATCATTTTCGTGAAGGAGATGCACCAAAAAGGTAGCCGCTCTAGCAACTGAATCGACAAATGCCGCCCGTAAAAGCAAATATCCCATAGCTTGAAACATCCTCTTTAACAGAGTTTCCATCCTTATATCCAGCGGCTCTATGAACGATGAACTATCCTCACACGGGATAGTATTACATGTGGCAAGCGTAAAAATAGCTCCAACCAACCCACCCCCATAGAGAGCCCGGAACCGGGATCCTTAAAAGGCAGACGGGAAGAGGAATCTAATCTTGTCCCACTCGTCCTTAATAATGATTGCCATCAAATTTAGGACCCAGAGGTTCGTCTGGCAGCTCGGCCTTTGGAACCTCTAATATAGTCAAAACCTCCTTTAGTAGAAAGCGTAAAACCTCATCCTCAGATAACTGATCGGATATATCCAACAAATTACATGATGCCACCTGGGCAGAAGTGCAAGATTTAACCTTTCGCTTGCGCTTAGCAGTGCGATGTAAAGCACTAATGGCCGTAGACACCGCCGTATGAAACTGCGCAGTAACGTCTGGTGAAAAAAGGCCCTCTCCAGATGGAGGATTAGCAGTGCAATGGGAAGCTGCATGTGTATAAAAAGATGCATGTAGGGTGTGCACCTCACTGGATGAGGACTCCTCAGAGGTGGGCGGCTTAGTGGTATCAAACATGTCAACCTTATTTGATATAATCCCCTTATCAAGGCATATGGAACATAATTGAGAGTGCAGATATTCCAGATCCCCCTTTACAATATAAACAGGCATTACTCTTTGAAATAGACCATTCCGGTCACATGGTGCACAATACAGGACCGTTCCTGCTATGAGAAAAAGCGTGCCAAGCATTTAAGCTGTGCAACCTTCAAAGTGAAATTAAAACCTCTCAGCCTATAAGCCCATTAACATCTTACACACAAAGCAGCATAAAATCAAATAAAGCATATATGATTAAACACAACTGTTCATAATTGCCCTCAGGAGATATTAAACTTTGATTCCATATAGATAAAAGGAGCCACACTGTGACCCTGTCTTCTAGCGTTTGCAATATGTGTAAAAATTGAAACTATCTTACCGGAATCCATGCTGTGGAACAGAAACACAGCCTCTCAAGTGTAACAGTCTTGTAGCATCGCTCCTGACATCGACTTGAGTGAGAAAAAGCAGGCAGTGAAATTCGTCAACAATGATTGCTAAGGAGCTGTTAATCCGAGTCTGGATGGGTTCGCAGAATAGACTCTACCTGCATCTCCAGACTCTAACTTTTGTCAAATCTCTCACTGAGAGGCTGACAAGACTACTTAAAACTCCAGTCCCAACTCGAAGGGCAGATACCCTTTCTAAGGAACTACTCTGAAATTTTCTGACACTTCTCTGCCAACCTCCTGTGACAAAAGGCAAAGAATGAGTGGGGGAGGTATTTAAGCCTTTTGGCTGGGGTGTCTTTGCCTCCTCCTGGTGGCTAGGTTCACTATTCCCACAAGTAAGGAATGCAGCTGTGGACTCTCCTTGTATTAAGGAAAAAATGTCAGCTGCCTAAACCTTAGGATGCAGTGTTTGTTCTCTATTGACTGGGATTTTGCTGCATGCATGTGCAGTGTTACGGGGAGTGTTCTATTTACCAATGTCTGCAGTCTAGAAGGTCAATATTGGATAGTATAATATAAGCACCATTAAAACATCACTTTGGGACAGTGACCTGGAGAGGGTATAAACTTATTGCTCATGCTGGAGCAGAACTCACGGATATAAAAACGTTTTACTTCTGCAAGGATTATTTGTAGTTCACACATACTTCATCCTAAATTGTAAGTAAGAATTCCTGATTAATTCTGTCTGGCTCTTATGACCTGGTAAGGAATAGGAATAAGGTATTTTAAGGAACTGTGCAGTTAACCCCTTAATCTAGCACTCCCAGCACAGTCAAGGATTAGCAAGTAGCAGGATACGCAGCTCTTCCTATAGTTTTATTATTTTAGCTCAAGACCACAAGATCACTACTGTCCTAAGGGAAAATAGAGATTTAGACAGACGGCTCTGTACCAAAGCTAAACCTAGCAAACATGGAAGATATTTAATCAATTAACAAAACAAAACTGCTATATAGAACTCACCTAGCTCTAGGACTTACACAATAGGTCCATACTGTAATGGCGTAATGACAGGCTGCCATCAAGCCCAGATGGAAAACTAAGAATGAAAGGATCTGGAAAATATTATTACTGCACAAGTGGACACTCCATACCAAGAAATAATAAAGATTCACCACCACATAGCATAGTTTTGAGAAGGGAAAAAACTGGTGAGTGGTGTTAAAGGAATTGTGACAACATGGCAAGAATTTGATCAATACTAGTAATCTAAAGAGGAGCCAAGATATACAACCAGTCTAAAATAAATAGTTTTCAATCTAGGCACTCACCCCCACCCCCCCCCCCACCCCTACAAACTTTGTGCCTTTCACCAGTAATATTCTGTCGAAAAAAGAATATGAGAGAAATAATTGATCTGTACTAATTTATACGACCAGCCCAAAATAAGTCACTTTGAATCTTTGAAGATTTTCACTACCAAAGCAGCCTTGACACCATACGTTGGGCAATCACCAAGGCATCTACTGTACATAAAGAGTATAAGAGTGCTTTGTTTTCAAACTGTGGGCAGTCACTTTGAAGAGACTTCTGGCTTCCACAAATTACAACTTTATTAATTGGAAATACAAGATGAGAGGCCAACCACTTGAGATAGACCACCTTGTGACTACTTCTCAATATCTGCCTCAAGGAAAATGGAACTTCAGAAATTACAGGAATGGAAAGCTTAAGAGCCGGCCCATTTTTGGCTGAGAACCTGGGTTATGCTTGCTTATTGGTTTGTTAAATGTAGCCACCAATAAGCAAGCATTATCCAGGGTGCTGAACCTAAAATGTGCTGGCTCCTAGGCTTTAAATCCATGCTTTTTAAATAAAGATAGCAAGAGAATAAAGAAAAATTGATAGTAGGAGTAAATTAGAAAGTTGCTTAAAATTGCATGTTCTATCTGAAACATGAAATAAAAAATGTGGGTTTAGTATCCCTGTAATGTCCGTAACGCTATTCTAGGTTGAGTATGGAATTGGCTAAAAACAGAATTTATGTTTACCTGATAAATTACTTTCTCCAACGGTGTGTCCGGTCCACGGCGTCATCCTTACTTGTGGGATATTCTCCTCCCCAACAGGAAATGGCAAAGAGCCCAGCAAAGCTGGTCACATGATCCCTCCTAGGCTCCGCCTACCCCAGTCATTCGACCGACGTTAAGGAGGAATATTTGCATAGGAGAAACCATATGTTACCGTGGTGACTGTAGTTAAAGAAAATAAATTATCAGACCTGATTAAAAAAACCAGGGCGGGCCGTGGACCGGACACACCGTTGGAGAAAGTAATTTATCAGGTAAACATAAATTCTGTTTTCTCCAACATAGGTGTGTCCGGTCCACGGCGTCATCCTTACTTGTGGGAACCAATACCAAAGCTTTAGGACACGGATGAAGGGAGGGAGCAAATCAGGTCACCTAAATGGAAGGCACCACGGCTTGCAAAACCTTTCTCCCAAAAATAGCCTCAGAAGAAGCAAAAGTATCAAATTTGTAAAATTTAGAAAAAGTGTGCAGTGAAGACCAAGTCACTGCCTTACATATCTGATCAACAGAAGCCTCGTTCTTGAAGGCCCATGTGGAAGCCACAGCCCTAGTGGAGTGAGCTGTGATTCTTTCAGGAGGCTGCCGTCCGGCAGTCTCATAAGCCAATCGGATAATGCTTTTAATCCAGAAGGAGAGAGAGGTAGAAGTTGCTTTTTGACCTCTCCGTTTACCAGAATAAACAACAAACAAAGACAAAGTTTGTCTGAAATCCTTAGTAGCTGCTAAGTAAAATTTGAGAGCACGAACTACATCCAAGTTGTGTAACAAACGTTCCTTCTTTGAAACTGGATTAGGACACAAAGAAGGCACAACTATCTCCTGGTTAATGTTTTTGTTAGAAACACCTTTTGGAAGAAAACCAGGTTTAGTACGCAAAACCACCTTATCTGCATGGAACACCAGATAAGGAGAAGAACACTGCAGAGCAGATAATTCTGAAACTCTTCTAGCAGAAGAAATTGCAACCAAAAACAAAACTTTCCAAGATAATAACTTAATATCAAAGGAATGTAAGGGTTCAAACGGAACCCCCTAAAGAACTGAAAGAACTAGGTTGAGACTCCAAGGAGGAGTCAAAATTTTGTAAACAGGCTTGATTCTAACCAGAGCCTGAACAAAGGCTAGAACATCTGGCACAGCTGCCAGCTTTTTGTGAAGTAACACAGACAAGGCAGAAATCTGTCCCATCAAGGAACTTGCAGATAATCCTTTTTCCAATCCTTCTCGAAGGAAGGATAGACTCTTAGGAATCTTAACCTTGTCCCAAGGGAATCCTGCAGATTCACACCAACAGATATACCAAATTATGTGGTAATTTTTCTGGTTACAGGCTTTCAGGCCTGAACAAGAGTATTAATAACAGAATCTGAGAACCCTCGCTTTGATAAGATCAAGCGTTCAATCTCCAAGCAGTCAGCTGGAGTGGGTCGAACGGACCTAGAACAAGAAGGTCTCGTCTCAAAGGTAGCTTCCATGGTGGAGCCGATGACATATTCACCAGATCTGCATACCAAGTCCTGCGTGGCCACGCAGGAGCTATCAAAATCACCGACGCCCTCTCCTGATTGATCCTGGCTACCAGCCTGGGGATGAGAGGAAACGGCGGGAACACATAAGCTAGTTTGAAGGTCCAAGGTGCTACTAGTGCATCCACTAGAGCCGCCTTGGGATCCCTGGATCTGTACCCGTAGTAAGGAACTCTGAAGTTCTGACGAGAGGCCATCAGATCCATGTCTGGAATGCCCCACGGTTGAGTGACTTGGGCAAAGATTTCCGGATGGAGTTCCCACTCCCCCGGATGCAATGTCTGACGACTCAGAAAATCCGCTTCCCAATTTTCCACTCCTGGGATGTGGATAGCAGACAGGTGGCAGGAGTGAGACTCCGCCCATAGAATGATTTTGGTCACTTCTTCCATCGCTAGGGAACTCCTTGTTCCCCCCTGATGGTTGATGTATGAACTTGGCCCTCGCTAGCTGAGGCCAAGCTTTGAGAGCATTGAATATCGCTCTCAGTTCCAGAATATTTATCGGTAGAAGAGATTCTACCCGAGACCAAAGACCCTGAGCTTTCAGGGATCCCCAGACCGCGCCCCAGCCCATCAGACTGGCGTCGGTCGTGACAATGACCCACTCTGGTCTGCGGAAGGTCATCCCTTGTGACAGGTTGTCCAGGGACAGCCACCAACGGAATGAGTCTCTGGTCCTCTGATTTACTTGTATCTTCGGAGACAAGTCTGAATAGTCCCCATTCCACTGACTGAGCATGAACAGTTGTAATGGTCTTAGATGAATGCGCACAAAAGGAACTATGTCCATTGCCGCTACCATCAAACCTATCACTTCCATGCACTGCGCTATGGAAGGAAGAGGAACGGAATGAAGTATCCGACAAGAGTCTAGAAGTTTTGTTTTTCTGGCTTCTGTCAGAAAAATCCTCATTTCTAAGGAGTCTATTATAGTTCCCAAGAAGGGAACCCTCGTTGACGGAGATAGAGAACTCTTTTCCACGTTCACTTTCCATCCGTGAGATCTGAGAAAGGCCAGGACAATGTCCGTGTGAGCCTTTACTTGAGGAAGGGACGACGCTCGAATCAGAATGTCGTCCAAGTAAGGTACTACAGCAATGCCCCTTGGTCTTAGCACCGCCAGAAGGGACCCTAGTACCTATGAGAAAATCCTAGGAGCAGTGGCTAATCCGAAAGAAAACGCCACGAACTGGAAATGCTTGTCCAGGAATTCAAACCTTAGGAACCGATGATGTTCCTTGTGGATAGGAATATGTAGATACGCATCCTTGAAATCCACCTTGGTCATGAATTGACCTTCCTGGATGGAAGGAAGGAGTGTTCGAATGGTTTCCATCTTGAACGATGGAACCTTGAGAAACTTGTTCAAGATCTTGAGATCTAAGATTGGTCTGAACGTTCCCTCTTTTTTGGGAACTATGAACAGATTGGAGTAGAACCCCATCCCTTGTTCTCCTAATGGAACAGGATGAATCACTCCCATTTTTAGCAGGTCTTCTACCCAATGTAAGAATGCCTGTCTTCTTATGTGATCTGAAGACAACTGAGACCTGTGGAACCTCCCCCTTGGAGGAAGCCCCTTGAACTCCAGAGAATAACCTTGGGAGACTATTTCTAGCGCCCAAGGATCCAGAACATCTCTTGCCCCAGCCTGAGCGAAGAGAGAGAGTCTGCCCCCCACCAGATCCGGTCCCGGATCGGGGGCCCGCATTTCATGCTGTCTTGGTAGCAGTGGCAGGTTTCCTGGCCTGCTTTCCTTTGTTCCAGCCTTGCATAGGTCTCCAGGCTGGATTGGCTTGAGAAGTATTACCTTCCTGCTTAGAGGACGTAGCCCTTGGGGCTGATCCGTTTCTGCGAAAGGGACGAAACTTAGGTTTATTTTTGGTCTTGAAAAGACCTATCCTGAGGAAGGGCGTGGCCCTTGCCCCCAGTGATATCAGAGATAATCTCTTTCAAGTCAGGGCCAAAGAGTGTTTTCCCCTTGAAAGGAATGTCAAGCAATTTGTTCTTGGAAGACGCATCCGCTGCCCAAGATTTTAACCAAAGCGCTCTGCGCCACAATAGCAACCCCAGAAGTTTTTCGCCGCTAACCTAGCCAATTGCAAGGTGGCGTCTAGGGTGAAAGAATTAGCCAATTTAAGAGCACGAATTCTGTCCATAATCTCCTCATAAGAAGAAGAATTACTAATAATCGCCTTTCCTAGCTCATCAAACTAGAAACACGCGGCTGCAGTGACAGGGGCAATGCATGCAATTGGTTGTAGAAGGGAACCTTGCTGAACAAACATCTTTAGCAGACCTTCTGATTTTTTATCCATAGGATCTTGGAAAGCACAACTATCTTCTATGGGTATAGTGGCGCGCTTGTGTAGAGTAGAAACCGCCCCCTCGACCTTGGGGACTGTCTGCCATCAGTCCTCTCTGGGGTCGACTATAGGAAAACAATTTTATAAATATGGGGGGAGGTACTAAAGGTATACCGGGCCTGTCCCATTCTTTACTAACAATGTACGCCACCCGCTTGGATATAGGAAAAGCTTCGGGGGGCCCCGGGGCCTCTAAGAACTTTTCCATTTTACATAGTGGTTCTGGAATGACCAGATAATCACAATCATCCAAATTGGATAACACCTCCTTAAGCAGAGCGCGGAGATGTTCCAACTTAAATTTAAAAGTAATCACATCAGGTTCAGCTTGTTGAGAAATGTTTCCTGAATCTGAAATTTCTCCCTCAGACAAAACCTCCCTGGCCCCCTCAGACTGGTGTAGGGGCCCTTCAGAAACCATATCATCAGCGTTCTCATGCTCTACAGAATTTTCTAAAACAGAGCAGTCGCGCTTTCACTGATAAGTGGGCATATTGGCTAAAATGTTTTTGATAGAATTATCCATTACAGCCGTTAAATGTTGCATAGTAAGGAGTATTGGCGCACTAGATGTACTAGGGGCCTCCTGTATGGGCAAGACTGGTGTAGACGAAGGAGGGGATGATGCAGTACCATGCTTACTCCTCTCACTTGAGGAATCATCTTGGGCATCATTTTTACTAAATTTTTTTTTTTTTTATGACATAAAATACATATAGTTAAATGAGAAGGAACCTTGGTTTCCCCACAGTCAGAACACAATCTATCTGGTAGTTCAGACATGTTAAACAGGCATAAACTTGATAACAAAGCACAAAAAACGTTTTAAAATAAAACCGTTACTGTCACTTTAAATTTTAAACTAAACACACTTTATTACTGCAATTGCGAAAAAGTATGAAGGAATTGTTCAAAATTCACCAAAATTTCACCACAGTGTCTTAAAGCCTTAAAAGTATTGCACACCAAATTTGGAAGCTTTAACCCTTAAAATAACGGAACCGGAGCCGTTTTTATATTTAACCCCTTTACAGTCCCTGGAATCTGCTTTGCTGAGACCCAACCAAGCCCAAAGGGGAATACGATACCAAATGATGCCTTCAGAAAGACTTTTCTATGTATCAGAGCTCCACACACATGCAGCTGCATGCCATGCTGTCCTCAAAAACAAGTGCGCCATACCGGCGCGAAAATGAGGCTCTGACTATGATTAGGGAAAGCCCCTAAAGAATAAGGTGTCAAAAACAGTGCCTGCCGATATAATCATATCAAAATACCCAGAATAAATGATTCCTCAAGGCTAAATATGTGTTAATAATGAATCGATTTAGCCCAGAAAAAGTCTACAGTCTTAATAAGCCCTTGTGAAGCCCTTATTCACTATCTTAATAAACATGGCTTACCGGATCCCATAGGGAAAATGACAGCTTCCAGCATTACATCGTCTTGTTAGAATGTGTCATACCTCAAGCAGTAAGAGACTGCACACTGTTCCCCCAACTGAAGTTAATTGCTCTCAACAGTCCTGTGTGGAACAGCCATGGATTTTAGTTACGGTGCTAAAATCATTTTCCTCATACAAACAGAAATCTTCATCTCTTTTCTGTTTCTGAGTAAATAGTACATACCAGCACTATTTTAAAATAACAAACTCTTGATTGAATAATAAAAACTACAGTTAAACACTAAAAAACTCTAAGCCATCTCCGTGGAGATGTTGCCTGTACAACGGCAAAGAGAATGACTGGGGTAGGCGGAGCCTAGGAGGGATCATGTGACCAGCTTTGCTGGGCTCTTTGCCATTTCCTGTTGGGGAGGAGAATATCCCACAAGTAAGGATGACGCCGTGGACCGGACACACCTATGTTGGAGAAATACAGGTTATTTAATCTAAGCTTTGATATGTTTATTAGACTATGTGGTCATTCCATATGATTTATTATAATTATGTGCCAATTCCCATCTACCCACAATCTTATTCCTTTCCAGCACATATTTTTAATGTTTGTAAACTGGTAAATTACAATACAGTAGAATGTCACAAAATGGCAAAATAATTGAAAAATCTCCTCAGTTATCCATTAACATTATTACTTTATTTTCATTAAAGATCTTAGAATTCTGTTTGCCAACATGTACTGCAAAATAGATTAGAGAAAATACAATATAAAACCAGAAGCCAGCTCTCTATATGCATGTCCTTGCTTACCTCATAGGCTTGTGGGCTTGTTAGACATCTTGCAATAGGTCCACAGCAACTAGGAAGTGTGGCTGTTAGAGGTGGTCCACTGTGTGTCAATAGTGGTTTCAGGTAGCTATGCAGGTTAAGGTTGATCTTGAGGACATTATAAGTGATTTATACTATTTAAATAGATAAAATATGGATATAATTACACAATGCTAAGTGTGTCAAATACATATTTTTGGTAGTATACAAAAAAAAATTATACTGTACAAAAATGTGTTATTTTGTATAAAAGAAACATTTGCTTGTCTATAAGGGGGCCACATTTGATTTTTTTTCCCACATACTACTACTTAAACATTAAAAAAAAAATCTCCTTACTTATGTATAACATAGCTTTTAGTTAGATACACGACACTGTGTTGGTGTCTATATCTGCATGGGGCAGTGATGTACCTGTATTGTCCTGCACACTCAGACACACACGAAAGATCTGCGCTAACTTTGTATACAGATGTTGCTAGAAGAATATCATAATAATAACCATGTGCAATATTCAGCTTTTAACTATATAACAAGCATTGATGGTCTATTGTGGACTCTGGGCTAAGGAAACTGAAATTACATATAAAGATGTGATTTGTAAGAAAAAAACAATTCAGCTGGTATTTTACCGTTATGGCCAGTATGTTTAAGGTTCAGGTCAAAGTTGGAGATGGAAAAAATAAAAGATTAAATATTACCTTTGAGGTAATATAGCTTACAACTACAAGTCTAAGAAAAGGTGAGAACTCAGTAACACAAAAATCAGAATACTCAGCAATAAGTGTCACAAATATAAGGTAGCTAGTTAAAAAATCAACAAATAAAAATGGCAAAAACCGACTAGCCCAAAACCTAAATGAAAGAATAAAATTCTGCCCATGCCTACTGAACAGCACGACTTATGTATAAATTAAACAAATGCTTACTCTAAAAGGACACGAAGCTCTGTGATTCAGACAGAACATACCATAAAAAATAAAACATTCACATTTCTTTTTGCTGTCAAATTGACCTTTCACACCAGGTTTCCATCACTAAAACTCTACTCCATAACAGAACACCTTTAGCAGCATGATTATGTTTAGAGCACTTTATGGCTAATACAGACATCCCAACCTGCAAAAACTCATTTCAGGGAGGCGGCTTCACCAGCTACTGTGCCGCTGTCTGTCCCCCCCCCCCCCAGTTATATATTGGACACCATGAAACCCTAAATAAGATAGACTTATCATTAAAGTAGCTTCCCACTAAAGTCACATTAAAAAAAAAGTAGCCACATACAACAAACCTATTTTCCAGTGATCGTACGCTTGTTGAATGCTTAAATTAAATAAGGTAGTATTTGTGTTTTAATTTTATTAAACTCAGTGGGGGCTTTTTGGTTACTAATGCATGCTTTGAGGGTTCTATAACGTCCCAGTAACTAAAGGCATTCCTTAAAGAAACACTTTTCTGGATTTGGGCCACATTGCATCATGGTACTTTGAGTTTCAGGGAGATTGCACTCCATTTGCTGGCATCAGGGAGACTCCCTGAACTTCAGGGAGAGATGGGATGTCTGCTAATATCTGTATATGAATAATAATGCTCTATAGGTTGTCACAAGCTGGTTAGGCCTCAGTGGCAGCTAAGTAGATAATCATTTTTGTTTCATTACAAATACAATATTTAGCTTTGTAGTAAAGGATACTTGTGATCAAAGCTGTACCACAATCTGAACAGCCAGGCACTTTCTGCTTTAGTGCTTCTTCTTTCACTTTCAGGAACTCCCTGTTAAAAAAAAATAAAAAATGTTGTTACAAATCCGACAGTTTTCTAAGAAGTATACAAAGAGACAAATTTATGCTGATTTTTATTATATATATTTCTAGTGTTTTCAATTTGAAGTTGTATTGGTTATTTATCTTCACTAGTGGATTTATAGTCTAGTGTCCACTTGGAGTAGTTTGAAACTTAAAGGGATAGGAAAGTCAAAATTAAACGTCAAGATCCAGATATGTCATTTTAAGATATTATTAAATTCACCTCTCTTAACACATTTAATTTGTCCTCTTTATGTCCTTTGTTGAAAAGCATAAGTATATATACTCAGCAGCAGCAATGGTCTACTGGGAGCCATCTAGAGATGAGTGGCTACACACACATCTCTTGCTATTGGCTCACGTGTTCAGCTAGCTCCCAGTAGTGCATTGCAGCTCTGGATCTGACTTTAACTAGGGGTTTAACACTTTTGCAGGAAATAAACAGTTATGTGCAAGCAATAGTGCAATAATAATATTTGCACTTATATATAAAAAAATAAAGGAGAATAATAATCGATTAGTCTGTTTAATGAACATCCCAAATTCCATTCTCCCAGTTTGCCAGTAGCCGCACTACACCTGAAATAAAGCCCAGGGGGTAAGTAGACTATGCAGTCAGACTAATTAAAAAAAAGTCTTAGGTAAAGTATAGGCTATATACAGCAACCCTGAATAAAGCGCCTCTGTCATAATTTTGTATGGGAGCCCTGTAAGGCAGTCAATGACCCAGTTACTGAATGAGCCAATGAAAGATGTGGGGCCACCGAGGGCAAACGCCTGAGTCTATCCTATGAGATATGACCATGTTTAAGGGTGTGTTAACAACACCTGTTACAGAGAAGAGAGAAGCAGCTTCAAGTTCCCTCCATCAACACAGAATCTGATAGTCTACCCAAGCTATAATGGTGTGACTCCTGAGCTTAACTTTGACTATGTATTTAACCTTAATGTAGGAGATAAACACACAGAAGTAGAAAGATTTGTTTAAACATGAAATGCTAAAATAGAGCATTTTGTGTTATACTACAATGCCTCTAGTAAGATAATAGGAAAGCAATATCCTTTATTCTAGTGATGTCATACTATGTATCCTATACTAGATTCTTTTAGGGCCACCTGAGAAAATACAATTAGTTTTGGTGTTGTGCTCCTCTTTCTATGGTCTCAGAATGCCCCAATATTCCCCTATATGGAGAAAATCATCTTCAGTGGTGTACAGTGTGCTTTTTCCCTGCAGTTGACATGCTGGATGTCACTAGTTCCATAGGATTCTGTACAATTGAGCAAATGTGAGCAATTTAGAAATATATGTGACAAATACAAATTGAATCCACATTACTAATATGTTTAACAGATGTGCAAACACTTTTTTTCAAAATTACCCTCAAAATATAATGTGAAATAAAGATATTTGGAGTTGTACTGCTGTTGGAATATATCCAGTGTCTGAGCTAACTGAATGCCAGAAACAGAGGGTAATTATGTTATGTGTTTGCAAAATGAATAATGAGTTACAACATTTGCCACCAGTCTAATGTTTAACTTTAATATCTCTCTATCTATATTGCTACTGGAGTGATTTCTGTATTCTCACATAACAAGAAAGCAGCCAGTCACAGCTTGAATAATTTCTCTAGACCCCACTCAATGTAGAAAGAGTGGAACTTTGATTGACCTCTGCAGAAAGTTGTAAGGCAAATCCACAGTAAGGGCCAGAATTAACAAAGTACAGCAGACAGGGGCATATATCTTTGGAAAAGTGTGTGTGTGTGTGTATGGGGGGGGGGTGCGATACGCCACATAACTGGTGGTGAATGGATTAAGAAACAAAGGTCTGATGTCAAGGAGATAGGTTCAATATTGCTGGTGAACCACTCTAAATGAAAGCCACTCTGCTTGGCAGAGGATTAGTAATGCCCTAAATAACTGTAATGTAATTATTGTAATTATAGTAATTGAATCTTAAAACAATACTGCTAGACAAGTATATCATTTAGTACTTGAAGTTAGAAGCTTTCTAACAGTTTGTGGTCTTGAAAGGCCTTGAAGTGTAGCAGAATTGCATAATCAACAATTGTATAATAAAAAAGACAATGGAAAAGCACTTAGTATGAATTTCAAATGAGTAGCAGATTTTTTTTATGACAAATTTCAAAGTTAGGTAACTTTTCCTTCCCCTTGCATCATGTGACAACGATCAGCCAATCACAAAATGCATATATCTATGCCTTAAATAATACAAAGCGTAATGCAATATAAAAAAAATCGAAAGTAAATGCTGTATATATTTTATACTGTCAGGTAAATAAAAGGAATAAGATAACTTTTTACATACTTTATAAATATAAAATAAATTAAGTTGTATTTACCAGTTGGTCATGGTCTGAATCAACACCAACCCTATAAAAGGAAAGAAACGGATAATAAAAACAGCATCCATCAACAGCAAATGCATTAGGGCCTTTGCTACTTTAGGGACAAGAACCTTTAGACACGAGGGCAAACCGCGTTTAGGCAGAGGAAATAGATTTTGTTCCTTACTGATGAATTGAATGGCTTTTTGAACGGGCAGAGCTCTCTAATCCCTGAGCCACAGGGTAACATGCCAACAAGCAGCATGTGGTAGTCACAGCAGGAGCACACATCCGTGTGTCTATATGTAGGCTGACCATATTGCCGCTTTAAAAAGGGACACGTATGAAAAATACATATGTCAGGGCTGTTTTCAGGGCATGTATTTTTCATATGTGTTCCTTCTTAAAGCGGCATTATGGTCAGCCTACTATATGGCTAGAGATACAGACTGAATATGTGTCCCCATTTCTTTTTTATTAAGTGTGGAGGTTGGATTGGGTTGCAAGAAACCTGAGGTTTTTTTTTAATTATATAAAAAATATATTTTTAAACACACAGCTAGCAATGCCTTATTGCTAGTGATGTTTATGCAGCACTTACATATCCCTTTTAAGCTTATAAGCCTTGACATGACAACAACTTTAGTAAAGAGCTACAGTGACACCCACAGGACAAAACAAATACATTAAACATTTCTTTCATGGTTCAGACAGAGCATAACATTTAAAAAAAGACCCCATTTTACTTCTGTTATCAAATAAACTTTGTTCTCAGTGTATTCTTGGTTGAAAAGAATACCTAGTTAGGGAGCATGCACATGTCAGAAGAACTACAGTATATGGCAGACGTTTTGCAATAATTATTTTGAGCAGTAGATGGCAGAAGTGTTGGTATAAAACATTTAAAGCAGTGCTTAAAGGGACATAAAAATATTTCATGATTTGATAGAACATACATTTTAAACAACTTCCCAATTTACTTATATTAAAAACTTTTCTTAATTTTCTTGTTATCCTTTGTTGAAAGGCAGGAAGGTAAGTTCAGGAGCGTGCACGTGTCTGCAGCACTATATGGAAGCAGTTTTGCAATAATGTTATACATTAGCAAGAGCACAAGATGGCAGCACTATTTCCTGTCATGTAGTGCTCCAGACGTGCACGCTGCCTATCTAGATATATATTCAACAAAGAGTAACAAGATAACAAAGCAAATTTGATAACAGAAGTAAACTGGAAAAAAAATTAAATTGCGTTCTCTATCTCAGGGGTGCCCAATAGGTTGATCGCGATCTACCAGTCGATTGCGAAGACGCTGCTGGTATTTTCGCGCCGGCTTTTTAATTGGTCCCGCTGGCTGTGTTTTGTCCTGTTGTCAGCAACTGGTACAGCCTGCTATAGGTCTTTGGTAGTCTGTCCACACACAGTGTTTACGGGAACTCTGTTTTGCATGCTGACGTCACGGGCTACTGAGTGCTGCTTGCTTTCCTGTATCTCCTGAGAGTGTATTCCCGATAGTAGGCGTCGTCTCTCCTACTGATGCGCTGTACGAGACACAGACAAGTCTGAGAGCAGCAGCGGAGGGACGCTCATTTAAAGCCTAATCTCACTACCCATCAACAAGCCTCGAGCTGTGCGGGAGAATGAGGCTGTGCGGGAGAATGAGGCTGTGCGGGAGCCGTGTTTAGGGGCTGTGGGTGACTGAGTTCTGACGTGTTGCAGCTCTGTGGTTTTAGCTATGTACACGTTACACGTGTTTTATACACAGCATATAATAACCAGAGTATCACAGGGTGCTGTATGATGGGGTCTCAGTACTGAAGCTATTTATGGGGTGAGACAGTTAATTGCTGCCAGATTTAACAACTGTGAACGCTCAAGGTAAACATTACACCACGCAACAGTTTCCGATTACAAAAACAAAAGCCATGTTCAGCAAAATCTGACATATGTTAGGGTTATGCAATAATCAAACCTCGCTATAACACCCAACAGTTTTAAAAGAAAAATGGTGATTGATTTAGTTTTATCTCACTTTATATAATTGCCATTTTTAATACAAAACAAATGCCTTTTTCCCGATTTTGTTCTGTGTATGGTGGAGTAATCATAATATAAATATTTACCTTCAACATGGAAATAAATTTCAAACATATTTATTTTTAATATTGCTAGGTTTAACTTAAATTATGTACAGTGTTGTAATATTAATTGCATTGTAATGGAAAAGCTCTGTAGGGAGGAGAGATCTGTTGGATTTGAATGTATATTTTTAAAAAGAAAAAAGGTGTGCTTTTTTTTAGTGGGTAGATCTCGTTGAGCTGGTCATTTGAAAAGTAGATTGCAACACAAAAAAGTGTGGGCACCCCTGCTCTATCTCAATAACCAAAGATATGTGCACATTCATGAGCCAGCCTACCTACCTACCAACTTTGCAGGGCTTAAATACATAGTAGTGTAGGGTTGAATTAAAGCATGTAACGTTTAGACTTTTAAAGTCTTATATACCAGCTATTGGTGCAGGTGGCAGATAATGCAATTGGGCAATTAAAGGGTAAATAGAGTTTTAGAAGACAAATATTATAAAATATAAAACTCAGAACTGGAATGTATAGGAAATTTTGAGTATAAGAAGGTTTGCAATACACGTCAGCATTCATACAATGTGTTTGCCTAGGGAGCATAGATTTATCTAAATTTCCATCACCCACTGCTGATACATGACACCGCCAGTCTCTAAACAGGTGTGGTGTTTAAATGAGGGTCACAAGATATGTACATATGCTCATAACTTTTACTAGAAGCATTTTATCTAATACATGTGTATTTTCAAATATGCTTCCATTCAAAAACAAAATTCATTTGTGAGCATTCCAGTTTTAATTGTTAGGTCTGGTTAACCCTTAGAGGGATAAGAAACTCCCTTTGATATCCCCATGTGCATGTGTAACAATGTCAAAGGGAACAAGGAAGCAACTGCATGAACTACCCTGTTACTGAACTTGCAGCTCGGGGGAAGGCTTTAATAGTCCATTTCTCAACCTCTTCATTTTTGAGAGGTCACACAACCCACTCTAATTTTGACAATTATCACAGTATTCACCAACCCCTATTAAGCACCAATGCATTCAGATGATAGGGTAGTGACACTTTTAGAGCCCCCTATTCCCCACCGTAAAAAAAACAGAAGGGTATTAGATCCCAATTTGGAATTTCCAATGTGGAGGGCTCATAAAAAGGCTAATCACCCACTTAATGTATTTACTATATGGGGGTAGTGGCTCCAAAGCATCCCCTATACCCTAAAGATAGCATATATCACACAAACAAAATACCCCTTACACAAGGGGTCTAAATGCAGATAGCAGATGATTGCCACAGAAATTGTTTTTACTAGATTCTACTAGGTAACTTTTACAGTGATGGGCTTTATAAAGATCCTAACACCCCAAAATAAGGACTGCAATGGGGCTATTTTGAAAGATGAGAGGAACCAATGAGAGGTCACATGCGTTCATGACTATGGCAAAAAGTGATCACCTGACATAACAATAGGCATATTGAACAACATATTGGGGGGACATCCACTGTGTTGTGCCAGCTCAACAACACATTAAAAATACTTTCAAGCAGCAATTCTCATCTTTTCAAACTAGTGGTCTGTGCCTGTCCAATTCCGAGCAGATTGTCATAACAATGACAAATACCACACAGTATTGGCTCTATTTTGCAGGTTCTGCCGAGTTTTAAGAACTGTTATTACCTCTTTGCAATAGGAATATTTCATGCAAGTATAACTGTCAAGTGATTATCAAAGTACCAATGATAACCTTGCGATAATGCAAACATATTTTGTTGTTTATGTTAGAGCTAGTAGATCCGTGTTTTTCTGAACTACTTAAAAATAAATAATAGGAATCAAAATCAATGACAGATCTCGGCAGATAATTGCTATTGAACAATATTCATATCAAATCGTTTATTTTGGTGTGTTTTTTAGAAGATGAACGGATGCTAAAAATGTGGAACCATAAAATGTGTTTTGAAATATTTAGGAATCAATGACTCTGCTGATATATTTACCATGTACGCCATACACAACGACACAAAACATGTAACTATTTTTGCATTTCATATAGTTGTGTTTTCCTTTATTATGCTTTTCTGCAAATGAAAGCAGTTTTCTAAAAACGCTTGGTCTGCTGAAATTTTTTTTTGTGGATACTTCACATTTGTCGCATTTGCACAGAAATCTTTTTTTGTTGTTGAAGCATCACAGCTCTAGTTCAGGGTGTGAGATGGCTCAGCAGTGAAGGAGTTAATGAAGGAAGTCAGATGTAAATAACATTCAGGAGATCACTTACCTTATGTGCAAGCAAGATAACATTGCAGTTGTGCCACCACCAAATACCCACACTGTGAAAAACACAATCAGAAGTGTTGTGCTGAACATCATTTGTCTGGCATAGGTGGCTGTGTCACGAATTGCTAACGCAAATGCCATTGCCCCACGCAGCCCTGGAAAGATAACATTGCTTGCTGGTTAATATTAAATTGAAACACGGACTAAAAACATTGTTAAGAAGAAAACTAAAGGCTGCAGGAATGCTTGACATTAACATATATTTATATGTATTACATCATTTGTATGCAGATTTCAGTCCATGACTTGGACACAGCAGGTATATACAGTGGATATAAAAAGTCTACACGCCCCTGTTAAAATGTCAGGTTTCTGTGATGTAAAAAAAATGAGACAAAGATAAATCATTTCAGAACTTTTTGCACCTTTAATGTGACCTATAAACTGTACAACTCAATTGAAAAACAAACTGAAATCTTTTAGGTAGAGGGAAGTAAAAATAATAAAATAAAATAATATGGTTGCATAAGTGTGCACTAAACTAAACTAATACTTTGTTGAAGCACCCTTTGATTTTATTACAGCACTCAGTCTTTTTGGGTATAAGTCTATCAGCATGGCACATATTGACTTGGCAAGATTTGCCCACTCTTCTTTGCAAAACCACTCCAAATCTATCAGATTGCAAGGGCATCTCCTGTGCACAGCCCTCTTCAGATCACCTCACAGATTTTTGCTCAGATTCAGGTCTGGGCTCTGGCTGGGCCATTGCAAAACTTTAATCGTCTTCTGGTGAAGCAATTCCTTTGTTGATTTGGATGTATGCTTTGGGTCGTTGTCATGCTGAAAGATGAAGTTCCGCTTCATGTTCAGCTTTCTAGCAGAAGCCTGAAGGTTTTGTGCCAATATTGACTGGTATTTGGAACTGTTCATAATTCCCTCTACCTTGACTAAGGCCCCAGTTCCAGCTGAAGAAAAACAGCCCCAAAGCATGATGCCGATACCACCATGCTTCACTGTGGGTATGGTGTTCTTTTGGTGATGTGCAGTGTGGTTTTTGCACCAAACATATCTTTTGGAATTATGGCCAAAAAGTTCAAGCTTGGTTTTATCAGACCATAACACCTTTTCCCACATGCTTTTGGGAGACTTCAGATGTGTTTTTGCAAAATGTAGCCGGGCTTGGATCTTTTTCTTCGTAAGAAAAGGCTTCCATCTTGCCACTCTGCCCCATAGCCCATACATATGAAGAATACGGAAGATTGTTGTCACATGTACCACACAGCCAGTACTTGCCAGATATTCCTGCAGCTCCTTTAATGTTGCTGTAGGCCTCTTGGCAGCCTCCCAGACCAGTTTTCTTCTCGTCTTTTCATCAATTTTGGAGGGACATCCAGTTCATGGTAATGTCACTATTGTGCCATATTTTCTCCAGTTGATGATGACTGTCTTCACTGTGTTCCATGGTATATCTAATGCCTTGGAAATTCTTTGTACCCTTCTCCTAACTGATACCTTTTAACAATGAGATCCCTCTGATGCTTTGGAAGCTCACTGTGGACCATGGCTTTTGCTGTAGGATGTGACTAAGAAAATGTAAGGAAAGACCTACTAGAACAGCTGAACTGTATTTGAGGTTAATCAGAGGCACTTTAAATGATGACAGGTGTGTACTGACTCCTATTTAACATGATTTTGAATGTGATTGCTTATCTCTGAACACAGCTACATCCCCAGTTATAAGCAACCACATTATTTTAGTAGTTTTTTTGTTTACTTCCCTTTACTTAAAATATTTCAGTTTGTTTTTCAATTGAGTTGTACAGTTTATAGGTCACATTAAAGGTGGAAAAAGTTCTGAAAGGATTTATCTTTGTCTCATTTTTTGTGTAGACTTTTTATATCCACTGTATATGAGTACTAAATGTCAGTGTAAATTAATAAGTAATGTGATATAAAAAAAACTTAAAGCTGTACTTGCTTAACATTTTTTCCTCCCCTAAAACGTATACTGTTTGAATGTATGTTTAAAGGGAGAGTCAACTCAATTTTTTTTATTGTTTTAAAAGATAGATAATCCCTGTATTACCCATTCCCCAGTTTTGCACAGAAAACACGGTTATATTAATACACTTTTTACCTCTGTGATTACCTTGTATCTAATCCTCTCCTGACAGCCCCCTGATCAAATGACTTTATCTATTGACTTGCATTTAAATTAAGCCAATTAGTGCTGTGTTGTAAGAATACACGGGCGTCAGCACAATGTTATCTATATGGCTCACATGAACTAGCTTCCCCTGATGTGAAAAGCAAATACAAAAGCATATGATCCTGGGGCTGTCTTTAGGGACTTAAATACAGACAGAAATTTAAAGGTAATAAAGTATGTTTATATAACCATGTTTTTTGTGCAAAGCTGGGGAATGGGTAGTAAAGGTATCATCTATCTTTTTAAACAATAACAATTTTTGTGTTGACTGTCCGTTTAACCTCATACTATGTACTTAAAAGGAACACAAGTCAAAATGAAACTTTCCTGATTCAGATAGAGCATGCAATTGTAAAACATCTTTGCCGTTCACTTCCATTATCAAAATGTGCGCAATCTTGTTATATGTACACTTTCCAATGCACCAGAGCCTACTGAGCATGTGCAAGAGTTCACAGTATATACGTATATTCATTTTGTGATTGACTAACGGCTGTCACATGATGCACAGGGAAGAACATTGGACAAAACTTTCAAAGCTGTCAGAAAAAGAAAAAAAAAACTACTACTCATTTGAAATTCAGGCTAAGTGACTTTGCATTGCCTTTTTATTATGCATTTATTGATACTGAAAATCTTAAACAATCTTTTACTTCACAATAAATTATATAGATCAGTTGTAAGCTCTGTCTGTAAGCTATACAGTAAATTAAAGGGACGTTACCCAGATGCTGAATCACTTGAAAGTCATTTAGCATATCTGTTAAAAGCAGGTTTGATATGACATGATGAACATCTCTAGTTAAAAGACATTTTACCTCAAAATGTCCTCAATAACCACATCCCATTGTAGAGGAACTTTACACAACGAATCAAGAGGTTTGTCCAAGGATGTGCAAAGGAGTGTGCATCTAGCATGTGCAGCCAAAGTATTTCCTTCATCAGTTTACTATGAAATCTCACAAGATCATGGTACAATCTTATGAGATTTTGGCAAAAACAGTAAAGGGTGAACTCAACACTGATGCTGCTGATTTTTTCTCACCATGCATATGGCAAAAAGTAGCTGAGCTGAATGGTAAATGCTCACAAAGCAGCTACTCTAATGAGCAGCTCTAAGTTCAAAATAAATGAACACCCAGGTGTATATAATAAAATGCTTTCTTGCCAACATCAAGGATAAATGTGAATTTATACTTAGTAACATACGCCATTAACAGGTACAGTATATTATAGTTTTGAAGGATTTCATAATAAAAGTTGTTTAGTCTTTATAGTAAGCAGGCATATACCTGTATTTGGCAGGCCCAAAAAGAAAAACAAATGAAAGGAGAATGTTTGTTATTCTTCAATACAGTCAAACAGTGCCTCAAGTCAACTACATAAACATATATGTCAAATGGTGACCAAAAGTACAGAAGTTGAAATTTATAGAACACAGATTTAGATAAAAACAAAATATTGACTTTAAAAAAGGGACATGAAACCCCAACATTTGTCTTTCATGATTCAGACAGACCGTACAATTTTATAAAAGTTTCCAATTGACTTCTATTATCAAATTTGCTTTGTTATCATATTATTCTTTGTTGAATAGAGAATAGATAAATTGGAGTTCAAATGTCTGGAGCACTACATGACAAAAAAATAGTGCTGCCATCTAGTGCTCCTGCTAATGTATAACATTCTTGCAAAACTGCAGCTATAGTGCTGTCACATGCACGCTCCTCAGCTTAAAACCCCACTTTCCAATAAAGAAGAAAAAGAAAATTAGAATTGGAAAGTTGTTTAAAATTGTATGCCCTATCTGAATCACGAAAGAAAAAAAAATGGGTTTTATGCTCCTTTAACATTAAAGGGACAGTATACTGTAAAATTGTTTACAAACTGCAGAGTATAAAATGTATGAGAAAAAACATAATTTATGTAAGAACTTACCTGATAAATTCATTTCTTTCATATTAGCAAGAGTCCATGAGCTAGTGACGTATGGGATATACATTCCTACCAGGAGGGGCAAAGTTTCCCAAACCTCAAAATGCCTATAAATACACCCCTCACCACACCCACAATTCAGTTTAACGAATAGCCAAGAAGTGGGGTGATAAAAAAGTGCGAAAGCATATAAAATAAGGAATTGGAATAATTGTGCTTTATACAAAATCATAACCACCACAAAAAAAGGGCGGGCCTCATGGACTCTTGCTAATATGAAAGAAATGAATTTATCAGGTAAGTTCTTACATAAATTATGTTTTCTTTCATGTAATTAGCAAGAGTCCATGAGCTAGTGACGTATGGGATAATGACTACCCAAGATGTGGATCTTTCCACGCAAGAGTCACTAGAGAGGGAGGGACAAAATAAAGACAGCCAATTCCTGCTGAAAATAATCCACACCCAAAATAAAGTTTAATGAAAAACATAAGCAGAAGATTCAAACTGAAACCGCTGCCTGAAGTACTTTTCTACCAAAAACTGCTTCAGAAGAAGAAAATACAACAAAATGGTAGAATTTGGTAAAAGTATGCAAAGAGGACCAAGTTGCCGCTTTGCAAATCTGATCAACCGAAGCTTCATTCCTAAACGCCCAGGAAGTAGAAACTGACCTAGTAGAATGAGCTGTAATCCTATGAGGCGGAGTCTTACCCGACTCAACATAGGCAAGATGAATTAAAGATTTCAACCAAGATGCCAAAGAAATGGCAGAAGTTTTCTGGCCTTTCTAGAACCGGAAAAGATAACAAATAGACTAGAAGTCTTTCGGAAAGACTTAGTAGCTTCAACATAATATTTCAAAGCTCTAACAACATCCAAAGAATGCAACGATTTCTCCTTAGAATTCTTAGGATTAGGACATAATGAAGGAACCACAATTTCTCTACTAATGTTGTTGGAAGTCACAACTTTAGGTAAAAATTCAAAAGAAGTTCGCAACACCGCCTTATCCTGATGAAAAATCAGAAAAGGAGACTCACAAGAAAGAGCAGATAATTCAGAAACTCTTCTGGCAGAAGAGATGGCCAAAAGGAACAAAACTTTCCAAGAAAGTAATTTAATGTCCAATGAATGCATAGGTTCAAATGGAGGAGCTTGAAGAGCCCCCAGAACCAAATTCAAACTCCAAGGAGGAGAAATTGACTTAATGACAGGCTTTATACGAACCAAAGCTTGTACAAAACAATGAATATCAGGAAGAATAGCAATCTTTCTGTGAAAAAGAACAGAAAGAGCAGAGATTTGTCCTTTCAAGGAACTTGCAGACAAACCCTTATCTAAACCATCCTGAAGAAACTGTAATATTCTCGGTATTCTAAAAGAATGCCAAGAAAAATGATGAGAAAGACACCAAGAAATATAAGTCTTCCAGACTCTATAATATATCTCTCTAGATACAGATTTACGAGCCTGTAACATAGTATTAATCACAGAGTCAGAGAAACCTCTGTGACCAAGAATCAAGCGTTCAATCTCTATACCTTTAAATTTAAGGATTTCAGATCCTGATGGAAAAAAGGACCTTGAGACAGAAGGTCTGGTCTTAACGGAAGAGTCCACGGTTGGCAATAGGCCATCCGGACAAGATCCGCATACCAAAACCTGTGAGACCATGCCGGAGCTACCAGCAGAACAAACGAGCATTCCTTCAGAATCTTGGAGATTACTCTTGGAAGAAGAACTAGAGGCGGAAAGATATAGGCAGGATGATACTTCCAAGGAAGTGATAATGCATCCACTGCCTCCGCCTGAGGATCCCGGAATCTGGACAGATACCTGGGAAGTTTCTTGTTTAGATGAGACGCCATCAGATCTATTTCTGGAAGTTCCCACATTTGAACAATCTGAAGAAATACCTCTGGGTGAAGAGACCATTCGCCCGGATGCAACGTTTGGCGACTGAGATAATCCGCTTCCCAATTGTCTATACCTGGGATATGAACCGCAGAGATTAGACAGGAGCTGGATTCCGCCCAAACCAAAATTCGAGATACTTCTTTCATAGCCAGAGGACTGTGAGTCCCTCCTTGATGATTGATGTATGCCACAGTTGTGACATTGTCTGTCTGAAAACAAATGAACGATTCTCTCTTCAGAAGAGGCCAAAACTGAAGAGCTCTGAAAATTGCACGGAGTTCTAAAATATTGATCAGTAATCTCACCTCCTGAGATTCCCAAACCCCTTGTGCTGTCAGAGATCCCCACACAGCTCCCCAACCTGTGAGACTTGCATCTGTTGAAATTACAGTCCAGGTCGGAAGCACAAAAGAAGCCCCCTGAATTAAACGATGGTGATCTGTCCACCACGTTAGAGAGTGTCGAACAATCGGTTTTAAAGATATTAATTGAGATATCTTTGTGTAATCCTTGCACCATTGATTCAGCATACAGAGCTGAAGAGGTCGCATGTGAAAACGAGCAAAGGGGATCGCGTCCGATGCAGCAGTCATAAGACCTAGAATTTCCATGCATAAGGCTACCGAAGGGAATGATTGTGACTGAAGGTTTCGACAAGCTGTAATTAATTTTAGACGTCTCTTGTCTGTTAAAGACAGAGTCATGAACACTGAATCCATCTGGAAACCCAGAAAGGTTACCCTTGTCTGAGGAATCAAAGAACTTTTTGGTAAATTGATCCTCCAACCATGATCTTGAAGAAACAACACAAGTCGATTCGTATGAGATTCTGCTAAATGTAAAGACTGAGCAAGTACCAAGATATCGTCCAAATAAGGAAATACCACAATACCCTGTTCTCTGATTACAGACAGAAGGGCACCGAGAACCTTTGTAAAAATTCTTGGAGCTGTAGCTAGGCCAAACGGCAGAGCCACAAACTGGTAATGCTTGTCCAGAAAAGAGAATCTCAGGAACTGATAATGATCTGGATGAATCGGAATATGCAGATATGCATCCTGTAAATCTATTGTGGACATATAATTCCCTTGCTGAACAAAAGGCAAGATAGTCCTTACAGTTACCATCTTGAACGTTGGTATTCTTACATAACGATTCAATATTTTTAGATCCAGAACTGGTCTGAAGGAATTCTCCTTCTTTGGTACAATGAAGAGATTTGAATAAAACCCCATCCCCTGTTCCGGAACTGGAACTGGCATAATTACTCCAGTCAACTCTAGATCTGAAACACAATTCAGAAATGCTTGAGCTTTTACTGGATTTACTGGGACACGGGAAAGAAAAAATCTCTTTGCAGGAGGTCTCATCTTGAAACCAATTCTGTACCCTTCTCAAACAATGTTCTGAATCCAAAGATTGTGAACAGAATTGATCCAAATTTCCTTGAAAAAACGTAACCTGCCCCCTACCAGCTGAGCTGGAATGAGGGCCGCACCTTCATGTGGACTTAGAAGCAGGCTTTGCCTTTCTAGCTGGCTTGGATTTATTCCAGACTGGAGATGGTTTCCAAACTGAAACTGCTCCTGAGGATGAAGGATCAGGCTTTTGTTCTTTGTTGAAACGAAAACAATTATTAGCCCTGTTTTTACCTTTAGATTTTTTATCCTGTGGTAAAAAAGTTCCTTTCCCACCAGTAACAGTTGAAATAATAGAATCCAACTGAGAACCAAATAATTTGTTACCCTGGAAAGAAATAGAAAGTAGAGTTGATTTAGAAGCCATATCAGCATTCCAAGTTTTAAGCCATAAAGCTCTTCTAGCTAAAATAGCTAGAGACATAAACCTGACATCAACTCTGATAATATCAAAAATGGCATCACAGATAAAATTATTAGCATGCTGAAGAAGAATAATAATATCATGAGAATCATGATGTGTTACTTGTTGCGCTAAAGTTTCCAACCAAAAAGTTGAAGCTGCAGCAACATCAGCCAAAGATATAGCAGGTCTAAGAAGATTACCTGAACACAGATAAGCTTTTCTTAGAAAGGATTCAATTTTCCTATCTAAAGGATCCTTAAACGAAGTACCATCTGACGTAGGAATAGTAGTACGTTTAGCAAGGGTAGAAATAGCCCCATCAACTTTAGGGATTTTGTCCCAAAATTCTAATCTGTCAGACGGCACAGGATATAATTGCTTGAAACGTTTAGAAGGAGTAAATGAATTACCCAATTTATCCCATTCTTTGGAAATTACTGCAGAAATAGCATTAGGAACAGGAAAAACTTCTAGAATAACCACAGGAGCTTTAAATACCTTATCCAAACGTTTAGAATTAGTATCAAGAGGACCAGAATCCTCTATTTCTAAAGCAATTAGTACTTCTTTAAGTAAAGAACGAATAAATTCCATTTTAAATAAATATGAAGATTTATCAGCATCAACCTCTGAGACAGAATCCTCTGAACCAGAAGAGTCATCAGAATCAGAATGATGATGTTCATTTAAAAATTCATCTGTAGGGAGAGAAGTTTTAAAAGATTTTTTATGTTTACTAGAAGGAGAAATAACAGACATAGCCTTCTTTATGGATTCAGAAACAAAATCTCTTATGTTATCAGGAACATTCTGCACCTTAGATGTTGAGGGAACTGCAACAGGCAATGGTACATTACTAAAGGAAATATTATCTGCTTTAACAAGTTTGTCATGACAATCAATACAAACAACAGCCCGAGGAATAGCTACCAAAAGTTTACAGCAGATACACTTAGCTTTGGTAGATCCAGCACTAGACAGCGATTTTCCTGTAGTATCTTCTGACTCAGATGCAACGTGAGACATCTTGCAATATGTAAGAGAAAAAACAACATATAAAGCAAAATTGATCAAATTCCTTAAATGACAGTTTCAGGAATGGGAAAGAATGCCAAAGAACAAGCTTCTAGCAACCAGAAGCAATAAAAAATGAGACTTAAATAATGTGGAGATAAAAGCGACGCCCATATTTTTTAGCGCCAAATCAGACGCCCACATTATTTGGCGCCTAAATGCTTTTGGCGCCAAAATGACGCCACATCCGGAACGCCGACATCTTTGGCGCAAAATAACGTCAAAAAAATGACGCAACTTCCGGCGACACGTATGACGCCGGAAACGGAAAAGAATTTTTGCGCCAAAAAAGTCCGCGCCAAGAATGACGCAATAAAATGAAGCATTTTCAGCCCCCGCGAGCCTAACAGCCCACAGGGAAAAAAAAGAGTCAAATTTTTGAAGGTAAGAAAAAAATGATTAATTCAAATGCATTATCCCAAATATGAAACTGACTGTCTGAAAAATAAGGAAAGTTGAACATTCTGAGTCAAGGCAAATAAATGTTTGAATACATATATTTAGAACTTTATAAACAAAGTGCCCAACCATAGCTTAGAGTGTCACAGAAAATAAGATTGACTTACCCCAGGACACTCATCTACATGTTTGTAGAAAGCCAAACCAGTACTGAAACGAGAATCAGCAGAAGTAATGGTATATATAAGAGTATATCGTCGATCTGAAAAGGGAGGTAAGAGATGAATCTCTACGACCGATAACAGAGAACCTATGAAATAGACCCCGTAGAAGGAGATCACTGCATTCAAATAGGCAATACTCTCTTCACATCCCTCTGACATTCACTGCACGCTGAGAGGAAAACCGGGCTCCAACTTGCTGCGGAGCGCATATCAACGTAGAATCTAGCACAAACTTACTTCACCACCTCCATCGGAGGCAAAGTTTGTAAAACTGAATTGTGGGTGTGGTGAGGGGTGTATTTATAGGCATTTTGAGGTTTGGGAAACTTTGCCCCTCCTGGTAGGAATGTATATCCCATACGTCACTAGCTCATGGACTCTTGCTAATTACATGAAAGAAAGTATATTTAATAACTGGTTTTGTGTTTTGAAACCAGAGCCTATTAAAATGGGTGGAGCTTGCAGGCAAAAATTTACCTCAATATTTTATCACTTTGTGTACACACACACCTTATATTTGTCTGTAAATCAAAGCTTGATACTTTAATAAAATTTAAATTTTCCAATGTTTTCTCTGTTATCTATTCTACACCCCACTGGAAGTGCAATTTCTTCTGCTGGCTGTTTTTACACAGCATGTCAATAGCCTAGACATAAAGGGACAGCCTACTCAAAAATGTTTGTTTAAAAAGATAGACAGAAATTTCTACCCATTCCCCAGCTTTGCATAACCAATATTGTTAAATCAATGTACATTATAACATCTATAACTGTAAATGTGTGTCTGTTTTTATGCCCCTGCAGGCCTGCCTTTATCTCAGTCCATTTTATTAGCTTTTCACAGCAAGACAGACATAGTTAATGTGTACCATATAGATAACACTGTGCTCACTCCTGTGGAGTTAAAAATGAGACCGCACTGATTGGCTAAAATGCAAGTCATAAACAGCACTGAGATAAGGGGGTCAGACTGCAGAGGCTTAGATACAAAGTAATCAGAGGTAAAAAGTATACTATAACTGTGATATACAAAACCGGGGGAATGGGTAATAGAGGGATTATCAATCTTTTTAAACAATCACCGTTTTGGAGTAGACTGCCCCTTTAAGTACAGAAACTTCCATAATAGGTAGGTATTCTTGAGGCTAAATCAGCTATTTCAAATGCTGAAATGAGGATAAAGGAGCCACTTCTAAACTCCAGCAGGTAAAATGGATCATTGGAAACCATATTATTTTTGGTAAACTGTCCCTTTAAAGTCATTTTTAATTATGCATTAAAAACTATTCACTGAAATAAATGTTATTAAAGCATTTAAAACAAGAATTTGCTAGACATTTTGCATTGTTCTGCAATAAAGGGCCACATCCTCTTGAAAGCTGATCATTCACTCCAGTGTATCGAAGGGCAGGTGGAAAAAAACAACACAGGAAAAGCTGGCATTGCAAAAAACTGCATAAATAAAACTTTTACTTGGAATTCAATGTTGAAATGATTATCCCTGTTGTACGTAACATAATACAAATCTGACCTATAAAAGGGCTCATACCTGCAAACATCATCATGTGCTGGAAATTTGACCCAATCTTGTTTCTTCTACCCAGATTAAGTAGAAAGGAAAGTGGATAAATATTAGCAGCTCTTCCAAGGAAAACTGCAAGCTGAGTGTGAAAGTTAAAGAAAGGGCACATTGGAAACACAAGGTAAACATAGGTGTTGTACATACTAACTAGACATTTAGGAGCCTGAATGATTTCAACACTCTAAGCTCATTAAAACAACTGAGACACATATATACACATATAAATACACACACACACACACACACACATATATATTTATTTATTTACACACACACGTATATAAAAATATAACTAAAAAAAAAGGATACAAAAGCTCCAAATATGAACATTGGGTTAAATATATGATTCTGAAATGTGAACAGTGCCAGCCCCATGTAGGAAAAGATGAAGTTTTCTGCCAAGAAGTTTAGCAGTTCAAATAGCTAGAGGGAAACAAAACAAAAAACAAAAATTGAAAAACAAGCAACACTTTCTTTGTTCACAATGCTGATGATAAAAGCTGTGCCACTGTCATTTATTTCAAAAAATAAAAGTCAGTCTGTGTGTGAAGTCACTTACTGGATTCTTCTTTCTTCAAAACATTTCTATCATTTACAGGAAATACTATCTATATATACATATATACATACATACACACACGACAAAATTACATTTATGATGACATGATATATTAATTTCCTTCATGATGATGAGAATCAATGAGATCATTCTATGTGGGGTTACACTACAGTCCACTAAGAGGCAAAAAAAAAAAACACCCCAATATGAACTTTAATCTCTCCCAGAAGTAGAGAAGAAGAAGAGCAAACAAGAAAAGCAGGAAAGGACAATGCAGGGCAAATGAAAAGCAAAACAAGTTCTGCTGCCAGCTGTATAGAAAAACAAGCTCTGGTCTTGTGGTCTCTCACCATAATGAAATAAATTAATTTCAGGTAAGCATAGATTTAGTTTTACTTCTAAGATTTGTGATTTTATACCCAAGCAGTGAAGTCCACAAGACCACCGTGAACAGGGTCTAAATTAAGATATCAATTTCCTTATCTGACAAACCCCTTATAGACAAGCTCTCAAATTCAGTTTGATGAAAGATTGGACCTTGAGGAAGAAGTTCCTTTCTGGGAGGAAGCCACAAAAGCATCAAGATAACATTTGAATCAGGTCTGTATAAAAAGTCCTACAAGGCCAAGCTGGAGCAATCGGAATCGCTGAAGCTCGTTCTTGTTTGATTCTATGTATCACCCTGGATAACATCACTAATGGATGAAAGACCAGGGAACCACTATTAGATTTGCCTGAGGATCCTAAGACAAAAATGAAGCAGCATGTGACTCAAGTGAGAGGCCATCAGATCTATCTGTCAAATCCCAAAATCTCACACTATCTGGTCAAATACCCCCTGGTTTAAAGCCCACTCTCCCAGGTGAAAAACCTGATGAATGAGAAAGTCCATCTCCCAATTCTTCACTCCTGGGATGTGAATGGCTGAGATCAGACAACTTTGCCACTGAAATCATGAGATTCTCGCCTTGTTCTCGGCCAACTCTGTAGGGCTCTAAATAATGTGCAGAGTTCTAGAATGTTTATTGGTCACCTCACCTCAATAGGAGACCAAACTCCCTGTGCTTTCAGTAAAACCCCAGACTGTTTCCCAACCCTTTAGGTTGGTGTCTGTCATTATCAACATGCAGAGTGACCTAGGGAATTACCCCCTGTACAAGGACTTGGTGGATCTGCCACCATACCAGAGGCCATCTTGTCTCCTGATCTAGTAAGAGACAGGACCTCATGATCTCCATTCTACTGTTGGAACATCGACAACTGCAGAGGCCAGAGAAGAAATCTGGTAATGGGAATTGCACCTGAAGCAGCCACCATGAGGCCATCAACTTCCATGCATTGAGCTATGGAAGGCAGTGGAGTGTGCTTAAGTCAAGCATAATACTGTTAAAATTTGACTCTGTGTTGTTCTGTTAGCTCCTTAACACTTCAAACTCGTGTTTCCTCTCTTAGACAGGTTGAAGTAACAACCATGACTGTGAAACAGTTGAAGAACAGCATGTAGGAGGTTCCCAGTGAGCTGAATAGAGGGTGCTTGCACCAGAATGTTGTTTAGATAAAATGCTACTGAGATGCCATGATCTGTCACTATGTTGAACAAGGCACCTAGAGCCTTTTTAATACCTTTAGGGCTGTTGCAAGACCAAATGACAGAACCAAAACTGGTAATCTATCTTTAGGAAGGCAAATCTAAATATACTGCACATGATCCCTGCGAATGGGAATATGAAAATAAGCATCTTTCAGGTTGATTGTAGACATAAACTGACCCTTCTGCACTAAAGGAAAAAGTGCAAATAGTCTCCATCTTCAAGGTTCTGAGAACCAGCATAGGACAAAAAATACCCTCTTTGTACTATGAGGAGGTTAGAATAGAACCAGTGATTAAGTGATGAGAACTGGAACAATAAATCCCATTGAGTCCAAATCTGGCGCACAAGTCAGGAAGGTTTGGATTGAAAGCTTATTTTGCACCCTGATAAATGATAGCCAACACCCAAAGATCTGCAACTGACCTCTTCCAAGCCTCCCAAAACAGATTCACTACAAGAAAATTTTCTGGAGTGGGGGCTACACCTTCATTAAGGACATGGAGGTTGGCTTGCATGCTCTAGGAAGAGCTGGGCTTCCAAGAAGACTTGGGCGATCCTGATCATTAGGTAAAAATGTTTTATTTTTGATGAAAAACATCCTCAAGGCCTAGATTTACCCTAAGATTTTTGTTTTGAGGAAAGAAAGGGCCCTTACTACCAGTGACTGTAGCCATAATTGCATCTAGTCCTGGGACAAATATTTTGCTCTGAAAGTAGAGCGATAACAATCTGCCTTTAGAAACTATGGGCGACATTACATATGCGGTGCAAGCTTTAGCATAACTGCTGAAACCCACGCCACCCGTAATTTGACCTCGCACATCGGGGTATCACATATACCGCTCAGGCAGTTCATAAAGTGCCTTAAGTCGAATAAACTAGCGATGTCCAGAAATGTGCGTAAATACAAATTTCTGGACTCGCCCAGTGACTTACGGCACTTAAGAAACTGCCGGCGCCTAAAAAAAAAAAAAATAAATCAAAATCTCCTGTAAAAGTCTAACACACCTCCCAAAAAATAAACCCGACGCGTAAAACCCCTTTATACCCTATCAAACCCACATCGGAACTGAAAATAAAAGTATTAACCCCTAAACCAACAACCCCCCCACAACGCAATATGCCTAACTAAACTATTAACCCCTAATCCACGATTCACCAACATTGCGATCTACCTAATAAAAGTATTAACCCCTAAATCCGCCAAACTTCAACATCGCAAACTACCTAGCAAATGTATTCACCCCTAATCCGCTATTCACCCACATCGCAAAGTCCCTATTCAAACTATTAACCCCTAATCTGCCATTAACAGACCCCACCGCAAAGTACTATTCAAACTATTAACCCCTAATCTGCCATTAACCCACATCTTAAATTACTAACAATTAAAATAAAACCTAACATTACTTAAAAATAAAAAAAAACTAAGATTAAATTAATCTCAGATTACAAAAAATAAAAAAAAGTCTAACATTACATAAAATAATAAACCAAATTATCAAAAATAAAAAAATTAAACCCAATCCATATGAAAATAAAAAAGCCCCCCAAAATAAAAACACACCCTAATCTAAATGATAAACTACCAATAGCCCTTAAAAGGGCCTTTTGCAGGGCATTGCCCTAAGTTAAACATCTTTTACCTTAAAAAATACTTTTTAAAGTCCCCCTTCTAACAGTGAACCCCCCCCCACACAAAACCCCCAAAATAAAAAAAACTAACACTAAAAAATCCTAAAATACCCATTGCTCTAAAGAGGCATTTGTATGGGCATTGCCCTTAAAAAGGCATTTAGCTCTTTATCAAAGGCCCATTAAAATCTTAATCTAAAAAAAATAAAAAATAATAATAATAAAAAAAAAAGCCTAAATCTAACCCCCAGATAGGAACTCATGGTTCCTGAAGTCCGGCTCTGAAGTATTCTTCCAAGCAGCGATATCTTCTATCTTCCAGGAACAAGCCGGTGGGGAGTGGAGGGCGGAACTGAAGACCGGTGACGGCGAAGCCATGGAGCGTGGAGATCCTCTACGATTATTAGGATTATTGTGCTGTGTGGGTTTGGCGGATTAGGGGTTCATAGATTTATAAGGTTTGTTGCGATGTGGGTTAATGGCGGATTAGGGGTTAATAGTTTTAATAGGTACTTTGCGATGTGGGTTATTATTTTATGTAATGTTAGCATTTTTTATTTTTGTAATCTTAGATTAATTTAATCTTAGTTTTTGTTTATTTTTAAGTAATGTTAGCTATTTTAATTGAATGTAAATTTAGTATTTTTTAATTTAGGTAATTGGGGTTAATTTAGGGGGTGTTAGGTTATGGGTGTTAGGTTAGGGGGTTTAGTAATTTAGTTATTTGCGTTGTGGGGGTTTGGCGGATTAGGGGTTAATTTATTAGGTTTGTTGTGATGGGTTAATGACAGATTATGGGTTAATAATTTATTAAGGTATATAGCGTGTGGGGTTGGCAGGCTAGGGGTTAATAGGTTAGATGTTTTGCAATGTGGGAGTTGGCGGATTAGGGGTTAATATAGTTTATTAGTTATTGCGGTGGGGGTTGGCGGTTGACAGGTAGATAAATATTGTGCATGCGTTACGGGTTAGTTATTTTCAGGAGGTAGATAGATATTGCGCATGCGTTAGGTGTTAGTTACTATTTTCAGGGGGTTACGGTGCTCACATACTCAGTGCAAGTCTTGCTGTGCCTGGAGGTGAAAATGGAGTAAAATTTCTCCATTTTCGCCGCAAAAGTCCTTGCGCTGAATAGGTGATACCGATTTGCAACGCGGGTTCTATGTTAGCTTTATGGGAGTAAAAATTGCGGCCGACGTGTGAAATATATGCGCCACATTCATATGCAGCGCTGTATATGCGATAACAAAACCGCGTGAAAAGAAACGGCATTGCTGACTTTTGCGGGTGACGCCGCATATGTAATCTTGCCCCAGGTCGGCAGATAAGTATATAAGCCATAAAGCTCGCTTTGCCAAAACAACCAGAGCAGCACTAATGCGGGTCATCTCCACTGCTGCATTACAAATCATAAATTAAAGGGGTTAGCAGTCCTTGGCTATTTTAACCCCTTAAGCCTAATGGACATAACTACAACACTATATTACAGAACATTTTTAATCTTATGAATAAACAAGAGTAAAAAATATATAAAAAAATATATAAAAAATTGGGTACTGGCAGACAGCTGCCAGTACCTAAGTAGCAGACACTAGTTAGAGGGGGAGGGTTAGAAAGCTGTTTAGGAGGGAACAATGAGGTGGGAGAGTAAGGGGGGGGGGGGAATAATGTATTAATTAATTAAAAAGGGAGGGAAGACAGTTGTTTAGAAAAGATCAGGTATGGATTTCGGGGCTGGAAGGTGTCAGCTGGAAGGGTAATGATTAACCCCATTCACTTCCGGAATTACAGAAGTGTGGTGTGCAGCTGCAATTAGTGGCCTTCTAGACCAGGTGATTGACAAATAAATCCACATTTCACCAAGAAGGATCGTGACATCTCCACACTGGGAGACTTTCACTGCTTGACTAAAACGCCCGTCTTCCCCTCTTTCCTTCATAGGCACTCTGAGGGGGCAACTGGGTCTCTAATTGTTTCAATGTTGTGTAGATAAGCACTTCAGAATTCACCTCACTCTATCTTGGAGGCAAAAATTGGACTGAGGTATTTCAGAAGAGTGTGAGGGATTAAACTCTGATATGTAGAAGTGTTTTTGTCTCCTTTTAGTTGGCAGGATTGTAATACCACATATGATGATCTTGTGGACTCTCACCATCCTAGGAAATAAAAATGTTATGTTTAATTCATGTGGTTTTGTGTCGATTTTTCAACATTTCTACTGAACAGCAACACCCACAGTATGATAAATTAATGTGATCAATGTGAATTAATGAATTATAGATAGACAATAGTAGAAAGATAGATAGAAGCACAAATGCACATACCCAATATTCAGCTCCTGGTTTTAAAAATGTAATCATTACTTAAAAGTGTAAAAAGAAAGTACTCTAGCATGTTTTAAAAAAACAATGTGTTTAACATCTGCAAGTCAGCTCCAGAGCAGCAATGCACTAATGGGAGCTAGGTGGGCATTGGTGGCTATGCACATATGCCTCTTTGTCATAGGCTCACTAGATGTAATCATATAGGTCCCAGTAGTGTATTGGTGCTCTGTAGCTGACTTTACCATGTGTTTAAATGCAAACAATAGTGAAATAATAAAACACTCTGGCATATTAGAAAGTTTGTCCCTTTAAGTGCCTCAGAAATGGAAGTGCTAGTTTTTAAGGTCAAGTAAATGAGAACACAAAAATACAATATTTTAAGTGTTTCAAGATCATTACATTAACACTTCATTTTGTGGGTCAGATGCAAAAGAAGATATAGCTTATAACATTTGTTTGCTTTACCTGCTTTGTCCGTTGCTGGGATTCTGTGGACAAGTTGTTATAGGTATAGTGTGCCTGAGTTATTCCACAGAATAGGACTGCAACAACACCTGTAGACATTGCACAATCACCATGTGTTAATGACTTGATTAGAATCACATGCAAGCATACAGTTTAATGATGTTTTGTACTCTCCCCAGCCTATCAAAAGACATTTGTTTAACTGCTACAGCACAATGCAGAGGTTGTGTATGCCCTCTTTTTTCCACCTATCAAAGTCTCCGTTGTAAGTTAAAGAACTGGTCTGCATTTTAAAATGTTAATTTTAAAAAAAAGGTCATTAGTATGAGGCATGCAACCATCTTTGAATGTTACTCTTTACAATTAACCAGTTGTGTTCTCTAAAATAAAAGAGAACAATCCAAACCATAAAAATTCAGTATAAAACATAAAAAAAAAATGTATATGAAATTATGCACTTTTAGAAGCTCAAAATTAAATGGAAAGGGAACATTTTATATTAAGCAATAATTATGTAGATTTAAATACATTGAAAGCAAAGAAAATACAACCAATAGATGCTATAAAATTAAAGTATTTAACCGCATACAAGTAAATATTATCTTGATGTCATTTGTATAAACTATATAGTGTATGGCCCAAATTATTTCCACTCCATTAAGGGCCACATTACGAGTGGAACGCAAATTAACGCTCCCGCTTGAGCGTTAACTGCGCTAGAGGAAAGATTTTTGCGCTCGTTTTAAGAGTTGAAAGTAAACGTTTTGCTTTTGTGGTAACCCAACAAGAACAAAAATCCGAAGTTAGAATATCACGTGCGTTTTCCCTTATTCCCACATAGAAGTCAATGGAAGAAAAATTGTGTGGGGAATACCCAACATCTCACTATCGCGCAAACACGATCGCATATTCTTAATTGCTCTAACCCAACATGAAAATATTAATATTTCACATTCCGATGTTCTGCACTAGAATGTGTTCTATTTATTCATAAATATTTCTCAATCTGTATGATTTTTTTGTATATATATATATATATATATATATATATATATATACACACATATACATATATACACATACATACACACACACACACATATACATATATATATATATATATATATATATATATATATATATATACACACATACACACACACACACTGTATAAACACACAGAGAAAGTCTAGCACTCACTTACAAGCTCTCAGCTAAGATTTAAAAGCAAAAATGGAATGGTCAGTTACCGCATCTGGCCAAATGGGACAAGCCCAGGTACCACGTCAAGGTCCTTTCCAATACCTGGGACCCTAAAACAGCCATACAATGCAAGCTCTCAAATCCAAACAAACTGGGAACAAGGGAAGGGTGCACAGGCTTATGTAATCACCCTAGACATATACAAAACACGGAAGGGGACTGCACTCTCATACCGGACCGGGTACTGTCCCCAGAGTCACAGGCCGTTAACCCTATGGTTCTTGCACCCAGAACTGTCTGGGGTTAACTGCCTGCGACTCTGGGGACAGCACAGCTTCCTGTGAGTGCCGGTGAGCACCCAGGGCTGAGCAGAACATGTTGCAGGGTCATGGGATGTGTACCTGGTCCGGCTTGAGGCTGCAGTCCCCTTCTGTGTTTTGTATATGTCTATGGTGATTACATAAGCCTGTGCACCCTTCCCTTGTTCCCAGTTTGTTTGAATTTGAGAGCTTGCATTGCGTGGCTGTTTTAGGGTCCTAGGTATTTGAAACGACCTTGACGTGGTACATGGGCTTGTCCTATTTGGACAGATGCAGTAACTAACCTTTCCATTTTTGCTTTTAAATCTTAGCTGCTGAGAGCTTGAAAGTGAGTGCTGGACTTTCTATGTGTGTTGTATTAATTTGTTTTGTAATTTCCCCTATGGTTCTTGCACCCAGACCTGTCTGGGGTTAACTGCCTGTGACTCTGGGGACAGCACAGTTTCCTATGAGTGCAGGTGAGCACCCAGGGCTGAGCATGTTGCAGGGTCATGGGATGTGTACCCGGTCCGATATGAGAGTACAGTCCCCTTCCGTGTTTTGTATATATATATATATATATATATATATATATATATATATATATATATATATATATATATATATATATATATATATATATATATATATATATATATATATATATATACACACATACACACACACACATATACAGTCGCATGCAAACGTTTAGGCACTCCTGAAAATTTCCATGATTTTCATTTATAAACAATTGGGTGTTTGGTCAGCAATTTAATTTTGATCTATTAAATAACTGAAGGACACTAATATTTCAGTAGTGAAATTAGGTTTATTTGATTAACAAAAAATGTGCAATATGCATCAAAACGAAATTAGACAGGTGCATAAATTTGGGCACCCTTGTCATTTTGTTGATTTGAATACCTGTAACTACCTAGCACTGATTAATTGGAACACACAATTGGTTTGGTGAGCCCATTAAGCCTTGAACTTCAAAGACAGGTGCATCCAATCATGAGAAAAGGTATTTAAGGTGGCGAATTGCAAGTTGTTGTTCTCTTTGACTCTCCTCTGAAGAGTAGCAACATGGGGGCCTCAAAACAACTCTCAAATGACCTTAAAACAAAGATTGTTCAACATTATGGTTTAGGGGAAGGCTACAAAAAGCTATTGCTGAGATTTAAGCTGTCAGTGTCCACTGTGAGGAACATAGTGAGAAAATGTAAGACCACAGGCACAGTTCTTGTTAAGGCCAGAAGTAAAATATCGGAGAGGCAAAGGATGGCGAGAACGGTCAAAAACAGCCCACAGACCACCTCCAAAGACATACAACATAATCTTGCTGCAGATGGTGTCACTGTGCATCGTTCAACAATTCAGCATATGGGAGAGTGATGCGGAAGAAGCCTTTTCTGCACACACGCCACAGACAGAGTCGCTTGAGGTATGCAAATGCACATTTGGACAAGTCAGCTTCATTTTGGAAGGTGCTGTGGACTGATGAAACAAAGATTGAGTTATTTGGTCATAACAAGGGGCGTTATGCATGGCGGCAAAAGAACACATCATTCCAAGACAAACACTTGCCAGCCACAGTAAAATTTGGTGGATGGTCCATCATGCTGTGGGGGTGTGTGGCGTGTGCCGGTACTGGGAATCTTGTTTTAAGTTGAGGGTCGCATGGATTCCACTCAATATCAGCAGATACTTGAGAATAATGTTTAGAAATCAGTCTCAAAGTTTTAAGTTACACCGGAGCTGGATATTTCAACAAGACAAGACCCAAAACACTGCTCAAAATCTACTCTGGCATTTATGCAGAGAAACAAGTACAATGTTCTGGAATGGCCATCCCAGTCCCCAGTACTGAATATCATTGAAAATCTGTGGGGTGATTTGAAGCGGGATGTCCATGCTCAGCAACCATCAAACCTAACTGAACTGGAGATGTTTTGCAAGGAGGAATGGTCCAAAATATCTTCATCCAGAATCCAGACACTCATTACAGGCTATAGGAAGCGTCTAGAGGCTGTTTTTCCTGCTAAAGGAGGCTCTACTAAATATTGATGCAGTATAACACTTTATTAAAAATTAATATTGCATAAATATGCTTTTCCATGTTTCATCTACTTAATGGCAAAGGGCTCCAATGCACTTATATATATTTGTCTTATGTGTATACGTATGTTTATGTTATATATATATATATATATATATATATATATATATATATATATATATATATATATATATATATAAAAATTTATACTTACCTGATAAATTTCTTTCTTTCCAGATATGGCGAGTCCACGGCTTGAGTAATTACTGTTGGGAATATCACTCCTGGCCAGCAGGGGGAGGCAAAGAGCACCACAGTTAAACTGCTAAGTATCACTCCCTTACCCACAACCCCCAGTCATTCGACCAAATGGAAATTGAGAAAAAGGAGTAACACAAGGTGTAGAGGTGCCTGAGGTTATATAGTAAAAAGAACAACCGTCTTAAAATAAAGGGTGGGGCCGTGGACTCACCATATACGGAAAGAAAGAAATTTATCAGGTAAGCATAAATTATGTTTTTATTTCCTAAGATATGGTGAGTCCACGGCTTGAGTAATTACTGTTGGGAAGAAAAAATGGGGTTTATTTAGCAGCGCTAAAAAAAGCTAGGAAATGATGATACCAATCTAATTTATGTTTTATACAATCTATTTTATTTAAAAATTCTTATAACACATAAAAACAACAGCAAATGCTTTTCCTAATTAATAAAGGGACGTCTCCCTTATACAACACTTATAAAAACAGACTAGAACCATATAATCCTAGAATTTAAGGTATAAAGGAATTAATTCTATAGATAACATATGGCAAGCAACAAATTTCTAAGATAAATGGTGAATTAAATATTTAAAAGGCACAAATGTATCAATCCTAATAGCTTTACAGTTCTTCAGTAACAAATTCAGTTATAAAGTTACACAGTTACTTTCCTTGGACATATAATTGGCTCAGGTGTGCTGGATAGTTAAAAAGGCAAAAAACAGCCAATATTCTGATTTAGGTGCCAAAGCAATCGTGGTTAATGGAAATGGTTAATTTAACAGATGAATACCTTGATGTCTTTAAAGTTCAGTTTGCGTGTTTTAAAAAACGTAGTGCAAATTAGTGTAGAGGTACCTTAATCTGTCCTGGTTGCAACCGCTGATTATCTTCACTGTGAGGGATTCACAGACTGTTTGTTCCTGGTGCTTCTGATAAGTCACCTGACCTTCTCTTTGATTCAGAGGTCAGGGGTGATGATCCGTTCTGGTGATGTAGTTATCCTTTTTTTGTTTTCCTTTCTTCTTATAGCCCAAATATTGTTTTCATCTGGGTTCCCTCAGACTTCTTAAGGTTTGAAGAAATCTTTGGTCAGTGTTTAGCAGTAACACCGTATTCCCTGAAGTTACCAAAGGTAGATTTTAACTTGCAGGGTCAGGAGAAAAGTTTAAAGTTGCAGGGTCACACAGCTTTGTGACAGTAGTAAATGAAGTTTAGTAGAGTGTAGCAGGTCCCATTCAACGCGTTTCACCCTTCTGGGCTTTATCAAGAATCATACAGATTGACCCTGCAAGTTAAAATCTACCTTTGGTAACTTCAGGGAATACGGTGTTACTGCTAAACACTGACCAAAGATTTCTTCAAACCTTAAGAAGTCTGAGGGAACCCAGATGAAAACAATATTTGGGCTATAAGAAGAAAGGAAAACAAAAAAAGGATAACTACATCACCAGAACGGATCATCACCCCTGACCTCTGAATCAAAGAGAAGGTCAGGTGACTTATCAGAAGCACCAGGAACAAACAGTCTGTGAATCCCTCACAGTGAAGATAATCAGCGGTTGCAACCAGGACAGATTAAGGTACCTCTACACTAATTTGCACTACGTTTTTTAAAACACGCAAACTGAACTTTAAAGACATCAAGGTATTCATCTGTTAAATTAACCATTTCCATTAACCACGATTGCTTTGGCACCTAAATCAGAATATTGGCTGTTTTTTGCCTTTTTAACTATCCAGCACACCTGAGCCAATTATATGTCCAAGGAAAGTAACTGTGTAACTTTATAACTGAATTTGTTACTGAAGAACTGTAAAGCTATTAGGATTGATACATTTGTGCCTTTTAAATATTTAATTCACCATTTATCTTAGAAATTTGTTGCTTGCCATATGTTATCTATAGAATTAATTCCTTTATACCTTAAATTCTAGGATTATATGGTTCTAGTCTGTTTTTATAAGTGTTGTATAAGGGAGACGTCCCTTTATTAATTAGGAAAAGCATTTGCTGTTGTTTTTATGTGTTATAAGAATTTTTAAATAAAATAGATTGTATAAAACATAAATTAGATTGGTATCATCATTTCCTAGCTTTTTTTAGCGCTGCTAAATAAACCCCATTTTTTCTTCTTATCCACCATTTAGTTCTCTTTGAGGGAAGAACTTTTTTAGCAGCAGGAATCCACCTTTAGGCGCTCCTATCACACTACACATAATTACTGTTGGGAACCAATACCCAAGATAGAGGAAACGGATAAATAGGGAGGGACAAGACAGGCAGTCCTAAACAGAAGGCACCACTGCTTGAAGAACCTTTCTCCCAAAAGAAGCCTCAGCCGAGGCAAAAGTATCAAATTTGGAAAAAGTATGTAGAGAAGACCAAGTTGCAGCCTTGCAAATTTGTTCCACAGAAGCTTCATTTTTGAAAGCCCAAGAAGAGGAAATAGCTCTTGTGGAATGAGCTGTAATTCTCTCAGGAGGCTGCTGTCCAGCAGTCTCATAAGCCAAACGAATTATACTTCGTAATCAAAAAGAAAGAGTAGTAGCAGTAGTTTTCTGACCTTTATGTTTCCCAGAGAAACAGACAAAGAGGGCAGGGGACTGGCGAACATCCTTAGTTGCCTGTAAGTAGAATTTAAGAGCACATACAACATCCAAATTATGTAACAAACGTTCGTTGGAAGAAGGAGGATTAGGACACAGAGAGGGAACAACAATTTCCTGATTTGTATTTCTATTAGAAACAACCTTAGGAAGGAAACCTAACTTAGTACGAAGACCCGCCTTATCAGCATGAAAAATAAGATAAGGGGAATCACAATGCAGAGTTGAGAGTTCCAAGAGTAGAAGAGATAGCAACAAGAAACAAAACCTTCCAAGATAACAACTTAATGTCTATGGAATGCAACGGTTTAAACGAAGCCAGCTGTAGAATTTTTAGAACAAGGTTAAGGTTTCAAGGAGGAACAACAGACTTAAAGACAGTCCTGATTTTGACCAAGGCCTGACAAAAAACACAATTTATGCTTACCTGATAAATTTATTTCTCTTGTGGTGTATCCAGTCCACGGATCATCCATTACTTGTGGGATATTCTCATTCCCAACAGGAAGTTGCAAGAGGACACCCACAGCAGAGCTGTTATATAGCTCCTCCCCTAACTGCCATATCCAGTCATTCGACCGAAAACACGCAGAGAAAGGAGAAACCATAGGGTGCAGTGGTGACTGTAGTTTAAATGAAAAAATTACCTGCCTTAAAATGACAGGGTGGGCCGTGGACTGGATACACCACAAGAGAAATACATTTATCAGGTAAGCATAAATTGTGTTTTCTCTTGTAAGGTGTATCCAGTCCACGGATCATCCATTACTTGTGGGATACCAATACCAAAGCTTAAGTACACGGATGAAGGGAGGGACAAGGCAGGTACTTAAACGGAAGGTACCACTGCCTGTAAAACCTTTCTCCCAAAAATAGCCCCCGAAGAAGCAAAAGTATCAAATTTGTAGAATTTTGAAAAAGTATGAAGCGAAGACCAAGTCGCCGCCTTGCAAATCTGTTCAACAGAAGCCTCATTTTTAAAGGCCCAAGTGGAAGCCACAGCTCTAGTAGAATGAGCTGTAATCCTTTCAGGAGGCTGCTGGCCAGCAGTCTCATAGGCTAAGCGGATTATGCTTCTTAGCCAAAAAGAAAGAGGTTGCCGAAGCCTTTTGACCTCTCCTCTGTCCAGAGTAGACAACAAACAAAGCAGATGTTTGACAAAAATCTTTAGTAGCTTGCAAGTAAAACTTTAAAGCACGAACCACGTCCAGATTGTGTAATAGACGTTCCTTCTTTGAAGAAGGATTAGGACACAAGGATGGAACAACAATCTCTTGATTGATATTCTTGTTAGATACCACCTTAGGTAAAAACCCAGGTTTAGTACGCAGGACTACCTTATCCGTAAGGAAGCTCAGATAAGGAGAATCACATTGTAAAGCAGATAACTCGGAGACTCTACGAGCCGAGGAAATAGCTACCAAAAACAGAACTTTCCAAGATAAAAGTTTGATATCTATGGAATGAAGAGGTTTAAACGGAACTCCTTGAAGAACCTTAAGAACCAAATTTAAGCTCCATGGGGGAGCAACAGGTTTAAACACAGGCTTGATTCTAACCAAAGCCTGACAAAATGCCTGAACGTCTGGAACATCTGCCAGACGCTTGTGCAAAAGAATAGACAGAGCAGAAATCTGTCCTTTTAAGGAACTAGCTGACAATCCTTTTTCCAAACCATCTTGGAGAAAAGATAATATCCTGGGAATCCTAACCCTTGGATTCACACCAATAAAGATATGTACGCCATATTTTATGGTAAATTTTCCTGGTGACAGGCTTTCGTGCCTGTATTAAGGTATCAATGACTGACTCGGAGAAGCCACGCTTTGATAAAATCAAGCGTTCAATCTCCAGGCAGTCAGTCTCAGAGAATTTAGATTTGGATGGTTGAAAGGACCCTAAAGTAGAAGGTCCTGTCTCAGAGGCAGAGTCCATGGTGGAAAGGATGACATGTCCACCAGATCTGCATACCAGGTCCTGCGTGGCCATGCAGGCGCTATCAAAATCACTGATGCTCTCTCCTGCTTGACCTTGGCAATCAGTCAAGGGAGCAGAGGAAACGGTGGAAACACATAAGCCAGGTTGAAAGACCAGGGCGCTGCTAGAGCATCTATTAGCGTCGCCTTGGGATCCCTGGACCTGGATCCGTAACAAGGAAGCTTGGCGTTCTAGCGAGACGCCATGAGATCCAGTTCTGGTTTGCCCCAACGATGAATCAATTGTGCAAACACCTCCGGATGGAGTTCCCACTCTCCCAGATGAAAAGTCTGACGACTTAAAAAATCCGCCTCCCAGTTCTCTACACCTGGGATATGGATAGCTGATAGGTGGCACGAGTGAGTCTCTGCCCAGCAAATTATCTTTGAGACTTCTAATATCGCTAGGGAACTTCTTGTTCCCCCTTGATGTAAGCCACAGTCGTGATGTTGTCCGACTGAAATCTGATGTACCTCAGAGTTGCTAACTGAGGCCAAGCCCGAAGAGCATTGAATATCGCTCTTCCAGAATATTTATTGGAAGGAGTGTCTCCTCCTGAGTCCACGATCCCTGATCGTTCAGGGAGTTCTAGACTGCACCCCAACCTAGAAGGCTGGCATCTGTTGTTACAATTGTCCAATCTGGCCTGTGAAAGGTCATACCTTTAGACAGATGGACCCGAGATAGCCACCAGAGAAGAGAATCCCTGGTCTCTTGATCCAGATTTAGTAGAGGGGACAAATCTGTGTAATCCCCGTTCCACTGACTAAGCATGCATAGTTGCAGCGGTCTGAGATGTAGGCGTGCAAACGGCACTATGTCCATTGCCGCTACCATTAAGCCTATTACTTCCATGCACTGAGCCACCGAAGGGCGCGGAATGGACTGAAGAACACGGCAGGAATTTAGAAGCTTTGATAACCTGGACTCCGTCAGGTAAATTTTCATTTCTACAGAATCTATCAGAGTCCCTAGGAAGGAAACTCTTGTGAGTGGGGATAGAGAACTCTTTTCCTCGTTCACTTTCCACCCATGCAATCTCAGAAATGCCAGTACTAAGTCCGTATGAGACTTGGCAAATTGGAAGTTTGACGCCTGTATCAGGATGTCGACTAAATAAGGGGCCACTGCTATGCTCCGGGCCTTAAGACCGCCAGAAGCGACCCTAGAACCTTCGTAAAGATTCTTGGGGCTGTAGCTAATCCAAAGGGAAGAGCTACAAACTGGTAATGCCTGTCTAGAAAGGCAAACCTGAGAAACCGATGATGATCTTTGTTATCGGAATGTGAAGATAAGCATCCTTTAAATCCACTGTAGTCATATATTGACCCTCGTGGATCATAGGTAGGATGGTACGAATAGTTTCCATCTTGAATGATGGAACTCTGAGGAATTTGGTTAAGATCTTTAGATCCAAAATTGGTCTGAAGGTTCCCTCTTTTTTGGGAACCACAAACAGATTTGAGTAAAAACCCTGTCCCTGTTCCTCCTTTGGAACTGGATGGATCACTCCCATAACTAGGAGGTCTCGTACACAGTGTAAGAATGCCTCTCTCTTTATCTGGTTTGCAGATAATTGTAAAAGGTGAAATCTCCCTTTTGGGGGGAAGCTTTGAAGTCCAGAAGATATCCCTGGGATATAATTTCCAACACCCAGAGATCCTGGACATCTCTTGCCCACGCCTGGGCTAAGAGCGAAAGTCTGCCCCCTACTAGATACGTTACCGGATAGGGGGCCGTTCCTTCATGCTGTCTTAGAGGCAGCAGCAGGCTTTTTGGCCTGCTTACCTTTGTCCCAGTTCTGGTTTGGTCTCCAGACCGTCTTGGACTGAGCAAAAGTTCCCTCTTGTTTGCATTAGAGGAAGTTGATGCCGCACTTGCCTTGAAGTTTCGAAAGGCACGAAAATTAGACTGTTTGGCCCTTGATTTGGAACTGTCCTGAGGAAGGGCATGAACTTTTCCTCCAGTGATATCAGCAATAATCTCCTTCAAACCAGGCCCGAATAGGGTCTGCCCCTTGAAGGGAATGTTAAGCAGCTTAGATTTTGAAGTCAAGTCAGCTGACCATGATTTAAGCCATAGCGCCCTGCGCGCCTGTATAGCAAAACAAGAATTCTTAGCCGTTAGTTTAGTCAAATGAACAATGGCATCAGAAAACAAAGGAATTGGCTAGCTTAAGTGCTCTAAGCTTGCCAAGTATGTCATCCAATGGAGTCGCTACCTGTAAAGCCTCTTCCAGAGACTCAAACCAGAATGCCGCAGCAGCAGCAGTGACAGGAGCAATGCATCCAAGGGGCTGTAGGATAAAACCTTATTGAATAAACATTTTCTTAAGGTAACCTAATTTTTTATCCATTGGATCTAAAAAAGCACAACTGTCCTCGACAGGGATAGTAGTACGCTTTGCTAAAGTAGAAATTGCTCCCTCCACCTTAGGAACTGTCTGTCATAAGTTCCGTGTGGTGGCGTCTATTGGAAACATTTTTCTAAAAATAGGAGGGGAAGAGAACGTCACACCTGGTCTATCCCATTCCTTATTAATAATTTCTGTAAACCTTTTAGGTATTGGAAAAACATCAGTACACACCGGCACTGCATAGTATTTATCCAGTCTACACAATTTATCTGGCACTGCAATTGTATCACAGTCATTCAGAGCAGCTAAAACCTCCCTGAGAAACACGCGGAGGTGTTCAAGCTTAAATTTAAATGTAGAAATATCAGAATCAGGTTGCATCATCTTTCCTGAGTCAGAAATATCACCCACAGACTGAAGCTCTCCTTCCTCAGCTTCTGCATATTGTGAGGCAGTATCAGACATGGTTCTTAAAGTGTCAGTATGCTCTGCATTTCGTCTAACCCCAGAGCTATCTTGCTTACCTCTAAATTCAGGTAGTCTGGCTAATACTGCTGACAGTGTATTATCCATGACTGCCGCCATGTCTTGTAAAGTAATCGCTATGGGCGCCCTAGATGTACTTGGCGCCATTTGAGCGTGAGTCCATTGAGCGGGAGTCAAAGGATCTGACACGTGGGGAGAGTTAGTCGGCATAACTTCCCCCTCGTCAGATTCCTCTGGTGATAAAAAAATTTAAAGACAGAATATGATCTTTATTGCTTAAAGTGAAATCAGTACATTTGGTACACATTCTAAGAGGGGGTTCCACCATGGCTTTTAAACATAATGAACAAGGAGTTTCCTCTATGTCAGACATGTTTGTACAGACTAGCAATGAGACTAGCAAGCTTGGAAAACACTTTAAATCAAGTTAACAAGCAAATATAAAAAACGGTACTTTGCCTTTAAGAGAAACAAATTTTGTCAAAATTTGAAAAACAGTGAAAAAAGGCAGTAAATCAAACGAATTTTTTACAGTGTATGTAATAAGTTAACAGAGCATTGCACCCACTTGCAAATGGATGATTAACCCCTTAATTCAAAAAATGGATAAAAAAAAACGATATAGACTTTTTTTAACAGACACAACAAACTGCCACAGCCTGATGTGGCCCTACCTTCCCCAATAAACGACTTTGGAAAGCCTTTGAGCCCTTTAGAGATGTCCTATAGCATACAGGGGACTCCTGAGGGAAGCTGGATGTCACAGTTTGTAATTTTAACTGCACCAACTGTAACTTTTATACTACAACAGTGGAAAGCCTCAGGAAACTGTTTCTAGGCAAAATTTAAGCCAGCCATGTGGAAAAAACTAGGCCCGAATAAAGTTTTATCACCAAAGCATATATAAAAACGATTAAACATGCCAGCAAACGTTTTATATTGCAATTTTATAAGGGTATTACCCCTGAGAGTACGCATGATACCAGTCACTATTAAATCACTGTATTCAGGATTAACTTACATTAATCCGGTATCAGCAGCATTTTCTAGCATTTTCCATTTCTAGAAAAAATTGTAACTGCACATACCTCATAGAAGAGTAACCTGCACGCCAATCTCCCGCTGAAGTTACCTCTCTCCTCAGACATATGTGAGAACAGCAATCTTAGTTACAACCTGCTATGATCATAGAAAACTCAGGCAGATTCTTCTTCTATTTACTGCCTGGGATAAAATAGTACAACTCCGGTACCATTTAAAATAACAAACTTTTGATAGAAGATAAAAAACTAACTATATTTCACCACTCTCTCTTACTACCTCCATGCGTGTTGAGAGTTGCAAGAGAATGACTGGATATGGCAGTTAGGGGAGGAGCTATATAACAGCTCTGCTGTGGATGTCCTCTTGCAACTTCCTGTTGGGAATGAGAATATCCCACAAGTAATGGATGATCCGTGGACTGGATACACCTTACAAGAGAAAGATTGCACATCTGGCATATCCGCCAAACATTTATGTAGTAAAATTGATAAAGCAGAAATCTAACCCTTCAGGTTAGTTACTGACTGACAATCCCTTTTCCAGGCCTTCCTGAAGAAAAGATAAAATTCTAGGAATTCTAATTCTACTCCAAGAGTAGCCCTTGGATTCACACCAATAAAGATATTTACGCCATGTATTATGGTAAATATTTCTAGTAACAGGCTTGCGAGCCTGTATCATGGTCTCAATGAAAAACCACGCTTAGACAGAATTAAGCTTTCAATCTCCAAGCAGACAGCTTCCTCAAAGGTCTCCAAGGTGGGAGAGATGACATCTCCACTACACCCTCTCCTGTTTGATACGAGCAATGACTTGTGGAAGGAGAGCTAACGGAGGAAACAAGTATGCCAACCTGAAAATCCAAGGAACCGCCAGAGAATCTATAAGAACGGCCTACGGATCTCTTGACCTTGAACCGTACCTTGGAAGCTTGGCGTTCTGATGGGACGCCATCAGATCTAACTCCGACACCCCCCATTTGAGGACTAAGCTGGAAAACACCTTTGGATGGAGTTCCCACTCACCGGGATGAAAAGTCTGTCTGCTCAGAAAATCCGCTTCCCAGTTGTCTACTCCTGGAATGTGGATGGCAGACAGCAATTGTGGGTCTCTGCCCACTGAATAATCCGAGTTACCTCCTTCATGGTTAAGGAACTGCGAGTTCCTCCCTAGTGATTGATGTAAGCCACAGAGGTTATGTTGTCTCACTGAAACCTGATAAACTGGGCTGAGGACAACTGAGGCCAAGCCAATAGAGCATTGTAAATCACTCTCAACTCCAAGATGTTGATGGGATGAGCAGACTCCTCCTGAGTCCAAAGGCCCTGAGCTTTTAACGAGTTCCAGACTGCTCCCCAGCCAAGAAGGCTGGCGTCCGTGGTCACGATCACCCAGGAATGTCTCCGAAAGAATGTGCCCTGAGACAGATGTTCCTGAGAAATCCACCACTGGAGAGAGTCCCTGATGATTGATCTAACTCTTTTCTCTGAGATAGATCTGCATGGTTGCCATTCCATTGTCTGAGCATGCACAACTGGATAGCTCTCAAATGGAATCGAGCAAAAGGAATAATGTCCATGGATGCCCCCATCAGACCGATTACCGCCATACATTGAGCCACTGAAGGATAAGCAGTAGCCTGAAGAAAGAGGCAAGAGGAAATTATTTTGTTTTTCCTGACCTCTGTCAGAAAAATCTTCATCAATAGAGAATCTATTATGGTCCCTAAGAACACTACTCTTGTAGCAGGGGAAAGTGAGCTTTTTTCCAGATTCACATTCCATCCATGGGAACGAATAAAAGACAACAATATCTCTGTGTGAGATTCTGCTTGTTGAAAAGATGGCGCCTGAACCAATATGTCGTCCAAGTAGGGTGCCACAGAAATTCCACGAGAACGGATCACTGCCAAAAGAGCCCCCAGAACCTTTGAAAAAATTCTGGGAGTCGTGGCTAGACCAAATGGAAAAGCCACAAACTGGAAATGTTTGTCCAGAAAGGCAAATCTCAGGAATCTGTGATGGTCCCTGTGAATAGGAGCATGAAGATAACCATAGACCTAAAGGATGCGTGTCATTAACTGACCCTCTTGTACTAAAGGAAGAATGGAGTGCATAGTTTCCATCTTGCAGGATGGAACTTTGAGAAACTTGTTTAGACACTTCATGTCTAGAATGGGACAAAAAGTTCCCTCTTTTTTGGAACCACAAATAGGTTGGAGTAGAACCCGAGACCCTGTTCCTGCACTGCAACTATCACTCTCAGGGAGGAAAGATGTTGTATACATTTCAAGAATGCCCTTCTCTTTATCTGGTCTGCAGATAATCTTGAGAGAAGGAATTTTCCTCTGGGAGGAAAAGTCTAGAATTCCAATTTGTAACCCTGGGATATTAAGTCCACAGTCCAGGGATCTGGAACATCTCATATCCAGGCTTGAGAGAACTGAGAAAGTCTGCCCCCCCACCTGATCCGATTTGGAATCAGCTGCAGGTTTCTTTGTTTCCCCTTGTTCCAAGGCTGATTGTGTTTCCAAGAAGATTTGGATTGTTCCTGCTTGGAAGAAGAAGGGGAAGGCTTTCCTCTGAAGTTACGAAAGGAACGAAAATTACTCTGACGTCCTTTAGGTCTATTCTTCTTATCTTGAGGTAGAAAAGACCCTTTTCCACCCGTAATATCAGAGATAATTTCTGCCAAATCGGGTCCAAACAAGGTTTTGCCCTTGTAAGGAATAGCCAGAAGCTTGACTTTAGAGGAAACCGCAGACCAGGATTTCAACCATAACGCACTGCGGGCTAGGACAGCGAAACTAGAAGTTTTAGCTCCTAGTCTAACAACCTGTAAAATGGCATCTGCAATAAAGGAATTGGCCAGCTTAAGAGCTTTATTCCTATCTTGAATTTCATCCAAGGAAGTCTCTGCTTGAAGAGAATCAGACAAGGCGTCGAACCAATAAGATGCCGCACTAGTCACGATGGCAATACACACCGCAGGTTGCCATTGGAGAACTTGATGAACATAAATAGTTTTCAAATAAGCTTCTAGCTTCTTGTCCATCGGATGCTTAAAAGAGCAGCTATCCTCAATAGGAATAGTGGTTCTCTTAGCCAAAGTGGAAATGGCCCCTTCAACTTTGGGTACAGTATACCAAGGGTCTTTAATGGAGTCCTCAACAGGAAACATTTTCTTAAAAATGGGAGACGGGGAAAGAGACACCCCTGGTTTCTCCCATTCCTGTGAGATAATCTCCCTAGCACGGTCAGGCACAGGAAAAACCTGTGGAAGGTTCATCAAAGGAACTATTAAGTTTACTAGATTTCTTAGGAGTGACAACAGGGGTATCAGAGTCATCTGAAATAGCTAAAACCTCCTTTAACAATACACAAAAATGTTCAAGCTTAAATCTGAAGGATATCATCTTAGTCTCAGAAGAAGGAATTATAATGTCTGAATCTGAGATTTCACCTTCAAAAAGCCCTGATTTATCTTCCTCATCAGACTTATGAGAAAGGGCAACTTGGGAAGCAGAACCGAAGACAGGCACCTTACTTTCTGAATTTCCTCTTGCGTTTTCCCTGTAATCTGGGAAAGGCAGCTAATGCCGCAGATATCATTGAAGATACCTGGGCAGCAATTACTGCTTTTAAATAAACTCAACTAGGAGTTAGAGGAACCGCAGGGCACTGCATGTGACACCATTGAGGCTTGGGACGTAGCAGGAGAAAGCTGAGGTATTATTTTAACAGCATTATCCTTGAAGACATTAGGCTTAAAAATGTTAACTTTATTTTCCAAGGTTTTCTTGACACATAAAGAACAAAAATCCAAAAGGAGCTGCAATTTGTGCATCTAAACATAATAAGCATAAATTAACGAGAGCAGGCTCTTGCTCCATATCAGACATGTTGTGAAACAGTAAATAAACTTGTAAAGATACGTTTTAAAGATTTTAATATTCAATTAAAATAAGCCAAGGAAAAAATACACTTTAAATTTTATCCCAAATTAGGATCGATCTCTAGCTAAAATGATGTGAGAATTTAGAAAAAAACATTTAATAAACTTCTAAAATACCCCTCAGGCAACCCCACACCTCAATTACTGAGGTGCCTTACCGCTACCATGTAAGACGAGATCACCCAGAAATGGAGAAAAACAAATTCTTCCTAAGAATCATTATGAAGTAAAGCTGGTCATGTGACTGCAACTGCCGAGCTCAACTTACTGCTGCGACACAGAGAGGCACTAAAAATAGCTTCCTGGTACACTGAGTACCAGAAATAACAGTTTTTTCAAACCTGACAGTTTAAAATGTTGCATTGTTTTATTTTAAAGCAAAGGGGAAATGAATAAGCTACTGAAATAGAAAATGCAGCCTTACTTTTAAATTAAACTTGTATTGTTTTATCAAGTAAATATGTGTCAGAAAATAAAGCCTAATAAAAACATTCTACCCTTTCTTTTTAAAAGAGTTTAAATGTTAGTCTCACACATGCTACAGTGCCTGCTCTATGCCCCAGTGTAACCCATACAACAGGATTATCTATGTCCCAATAAAAAAGCAGCATTTTTAATTTGTTAAGAGCATGGTCTCCCCAACTGGAAGAAAAAACACTTACCTGCTCCGCTGTCCGGCATGTAGACAGTTACAAGGTATGAGAAGACACAGTTCTTCACAGACACCTTTGAAAAAGAAAGAACAGAGTAGCCAACTCTGGCTTTCTAAACTAGGGCAGCAATTGTTAGGAAAAAACGCAGTAAGTTCCTCTTTACAAGTTCCTAACTGCTTTAAAGCCACCACTACCCGACTGCAAGGAATGACGTAGAAAATGGCTATACCCCAAAACTTGCTTGTAGATGAACGAAAACATTTTCTTCAGACACCTAAACTTCACCTCCTCCATGCACCGAAGGCAAAGAGAATGACTGGGGGTTGTTGGTAAGGGAGTGATACTTAGCAGTTTAACTGTGGTAATGTTTGCCTCCTCCTGTTGGCCAGGAGTGATATTCCCAACAGTAATTACTCAAGCCGTGGACTCACCATATCTTAGGAAAGAAATATATATAACTTTTATCCAAATATATTGAGAAGGTCAGTCTAGTCGTGCACCTTTAAACCAATCTTTTTATCCATTCACATTTTCTTTGACATATTACCTTTAGCGGTGGGGACCCCATTGGTGATTTGGCAGTTTTTGTTGGGCAGCACCACGCGACATCCTTTATTCTTATAGAGACCCATAAGGATCAATCTATTGCACTTAGAGCTGTAAATGTTCTTCTTTTTAGATAGAGATATATAGAGATATATAGATATATATATATAAAAAAGCCCTAAATATATTAGGTAGATTTGGTAGAAAAATACAGACACATATCCAGCTAGCAAACCTTTACTTTGTGGGTATATATATATATATATATATATATATATATATATATATATATATATATATATATATATATACACACACACATACATTCCCACTACCATTATATGTGTAAAACCTTTAAAATTATATATATAGTTACCAAATATATTGATTTCTGTTCTCCAACTAGGGAAACTAGTACTAATCTCATTCAAACAATTGATTCTTTATAATCATTGCAGTTAGACTTGTACATATTTGTATTAATTTCAGATTTCGGATTCATCTTCTCTAAAAGCCTATGTATATATTACATATTTCTGGGGCATAGAGATCCATGAAAAGGACAGTGAAAGTGATGTATTTGAATCAAAGTTTAGAATTAAAAAACAGAATTTATGTTTACCTGATAAATTACTTTCTCCAACGGTGTGTCCGGTCCACGGCGTCATCCTTACTTGTGGGATATTCTCTTCCCCAACAGGAAATGGCAAAGAGCCCAGCAAAGCTGGTCACATGATCCCTCCTAGGCTCCGCCTACCCCAGTCATTCGACCGACGTTAAGGAGGAATATATGCATAGGAGAAACCATATGGTACCGTGGTGACTGTAGTTAAAGAAAATAAATTATCAGACCTGATTAAAAAAACCAGGGCGGGCCGTGGACCGGACACACCGTTGGAGAAAGTAATTTATCAGGTAAACATAAATTCTGTTTTCTCCAACATAGGTGTGTCCGGTCCACGGCGTCATCCTTACTTGTGGGAACCAATACCAAAGCTTTAGGACACGGATGAAGGGAGGGAGCAAATCAGGTCACCTAAATGGAAGGCACCACGGTTTGCAAAACCTTTCTCCCAAAAATAGCCTCAGAAGAAGCAAAAGTATCAAACTTGTAAAATTTGGTAAAAGTGTGCAGTGAAGACCAAGTCGCTGCCCTACATATCTGATCAACAGAAGCCTCGTTCTTGAAGGCCCATGTGGAAGCCACAGCCCTAGTGGAATGAGCTGTGATTCTTTCGGGAGGCTGCCGTCCGGCAGTCTCGTAAGCCAATCTGATGATGCTTTTAATCCAAGAAGAGAGAGAGGTAGAAGTTGCTTTTTGACCTCTCCTTTTACCGGAATAAACAACAAACAAGGAAGATGTTTGTCTAAAATCCTTTGTAGCTTCTAAATAGAATTTTAGAGCGCGAACAACATCCAAATTGTGCAACAAACGTTCCTTCTTTGAAACTGGTTTCGGACACAGAGAAGGTACGATAATCTCCTGGTTAATGTTTTTGTTAGAAACAACTTTTGGAAGAAAACCAGGTTTAGTACGTAAAACCACCTTATCTGCATGGAACACCAGATAAGGAGGAGAACACTGCAGAGCAGATAATTCTGAAACTCTTCTAGCAGAAGAAATTGCAACTAAAAACAAAACTTTCCAAGATAATAACTTAATATCAACGGAATGTAAGGGTTCAAACGGAACCCCCTGAAGAACTGAAAGAACTAAATTGAGACTCCAAGGAGGAGTCAAAGGTTTGTAAACAGGCTTAATTCTAACCAGAGCCTGAACAAAGGCTTGAACATCTGGCACAGCTGCCAGCTTTTTGTGAAGTAACACAGACAAGGCAGAAATCTGTCCCTTCAGGGAACTTGCAGATAATCCTTTTTCCAATCCTTCTTGAAGGAAGGATAGAATCTTAGGAATCTTAACCTTGTCCCAAGGGAATCCTTTAGATTCACACCAACAGATATATTTTTTCCAAATTTTGTGGTAAATCTTTCTAGTTACAGGCTTTCTGGCCTGAACAAGAGTATCGATAACAGAATCTGAGAACCCTCGCTTCGATAAGATCAAGCGTTCAATCTCCAAGCAGTCAGCTGGAGTGAAACCAGGTTCGGATGTTCGAACGGACCCTGAACAAGAAGGTCTCGTCTCAAAGGTAGCTTCCAAGGTGGAGCCGATGACATATTCACCAGATCTGCATACCAAGTCCTGCGTGGCCACGCAGGAGCTATCAAGATCACCGACGCCCTCTCCTGATTGATCCTGGCTACCAGCCTGGGGATGAGAGGAAACGGCGGGAACACATAAGCTAGTTTGAAGGTCCAAGGTGCTACTAGTGCATCCACTAGAGCCGCCTTGGGATCCCTGGATCTGGACCCGTAGCAAGGAACTTTGAAGTTCTGACGAGAGGCCATCAGATCCATGTCTGGAATGCCCCACAGCTGAGTGACTTGGGCAAAGATTTCCGGATGGAGTTCCCACTCCCCCGGATGCAATGTCTGACGACTCAGAAAATCCGCTTCCCAATTTTCCACTCCTGGGATGTGGATAGCGGACAGGTGGCAGGAGTGAGACTCCGCCCATAGAATGATTTTGGTCACTTCTTCCATCGCTAGGGAACTCCTTGTTCCCCCCTGATGGTTGATGTACGCAACAGTTGTCATGTTGTCTGATTGAAACCGTATGAACTTGGCCCTCGCTAGCTGAGGCCAAGCCTTGAGAGCATTGAATATCGCTCTCAGTTCCAGAATATTTATCGGTAGAAGAGATTCTTCCCGAGACCAAAGACCCTGAGCTTTCAGGGATCCCCAGACCGCGCCCCAGCCCATCAGACTGGCGTCGGTCGTGACAATGACCCACTCTGGTCTGCGGAATGTCATCCCTTGTGACAGGTTGTCCAGGGACAGCCACCAACGGAGTGAGTCTCTGGTCCTCTGATTTACTTGTATCTTCGGAGACAAGTCTGTATAATCCCCATTCCACTGACTGAGCATGCACAGTTGTAATGGTCTTAGATGAATGCGCGCAAAAGGAACTATGTCCATTGCCGCTACCATCAACCCGATCACTTCCATGCACTGAGCTATGGAAGGAAGAGGAACGGAATGAAGTATCCGACAAGAGTCTAGAAGCTTTGTTTTTCTGGCCTCTGTCAGAAATATCCTCATTTCTAAGGAGTCTATTATTGTTCCCAAGAAGGGAACCCTTGTTGACGGAGATAGAGAACTCTTTTCCACGTTCACTTTCCATCCGTGAGATCTGAGAAAGGCCAGGACTATGTCCGTGTGAGCCTTTGCTTGAGGAAGGGACGACACTTGAATCAGAATGTCGTCCAAATAAGGTACTACAGCAATGCCCCTTGGTCTTAGCACAGCTAGAAGGGACCCTAGTACCTTTGTGAAAATCCTTGGAGCAGTGGCTAATCCGAAAGGAAGCGCCACGAACTGGTAATGCTTGTCCAGGAATGCGAACCTTAGGAACCGATGATGTTCCTTGTGGATAGGAATATGTAGATACGCATCCTTTAAATCCACCGTGGTCATGAATTGACCTTCCTGGATGGAAGGAAGAATAGTTCGAATGGTTTCCATCTTGAACGATGGAACCTTGAGAAACTTGTTTAAGATCTTGAGATCTAAGATTGGTCTGAACGTTCCCTCTTTTTTGGGAACTATGAACAGATTGGAGTAGAACCCCATCCCTTGTTCTCTTAATGGAACAGGATGAATCACTCCCATTTTTAACAGGTCTTCTACACAATGTAAGAATGCCTGTCTTTTTATGTGGTCTGAAGACAACTGAGACCTGTGGAACCTCCCCCTTGGGGGAAGCCCCTTGAAATCCAGAAGATAAACTTGGGAGACTATTTCTAGCGCCCAAGGATCCAGAACATCTCTTGCCCAAGCCTGAGCGAAGAGAGAGAGTCTGCCCCCCACCAGATCCGGTCCCGGATCGGGGGCCAACATTTCATGCTGTCTTGGTAGCAGTGGCAGGTTTCTTGGCCTGCTTTCCCTTGTTCCAGCCTTGCATTGGTCTCTAAGCTGGCTTGGCTTGAGAAGTATTACCCTCTTGCTTAGAGGACGTAGCACTTTGGGCTGGTCCGTTTCTACGAAAGGGACGAAAATTAGGTCTATTTTTTGCCTTGAAAGGCCGATCCTGAGGAAGGGCGTGGCCCTTACCCCCAGTGATATCAGAGATAATCTCTTTCAAGTCAGGGCCAAACAGCGTTTTCCCCTTGAAAGGAATGTTAAGTAGCTTGTTCTTGGAAGACGCATCAGCCGACCAAGATTTCAACCAAAGCGCTCTGCGCGCCACAATAGCAAACCCAGAATTCTTAGCCGCTAACCTAGCCAATTGCAAAGTGGCGTCTAGGGTAAAAGAATTAGCCAATTTGAGAGCATTGATTCTGTCCATAATCTCCTCATAAGGAGGAGAATCACTATCGACCGCCTTTATCAGCTCATCGAACCAGAAACATGCGGCTGTAGCGACAGGGACAACGCATGAAATTGGTTGTAGAAGGTAACCCTGCTGAACAAACATCTTTATAAGCAAACCTTCTAATTTTTTATCCATAGGATCTTTGAAAGCACAACTATCCTCTATGGGTATAGTGGTGCGTTTGTTTAAAGTGGAAACCGCTCCCTCGACCTTGGGGACTGTCTGCCATAAGTCCTTTCTGGGGTCGACCATAGGAAACAATTTTTTAAATATGGGGGGAGGGACGAAAGGAATACCGGGCCTTTCCCATTCCTTATTAACAATGTCCGCCACCCGCTTGGGTATAGGAAAAGCTTCTGGGAGCCCCGGCACCTCTAGGAACTTGTCCATTTTACATAGTTTCTCTGGGATGACCAACTTGTCACAATCATCCAGAGTGGATAATACCTCCTTAAGCAGAATGCGGAGATGTTCCAACTTAAATTTAAATGTAATCACATCAGGTTCAGCATGTTGAGAAATGTTCCCTGAATCAGTAATTTCTCCCTCAGACAAAACCTCCCTGGCCCCATCAGACTGGGTTAGGGGCCCTTCAGAAACATTATTATCAGCGTCGTCATGCTCTTCAGTATCTAAAACAGAGCAGTCGCGCTTACGCTGATAAGTGTTCATTTTGGTTAAAATGTTTTTGACAGAATTATCCATTACAGCCGTTAATTGTTGCATAGTAAGGAGTATTGGCGCGCTAGATGTACTAGGGGCCTCCTGAGTGGGCAAGACTCGTGTAGACGAAGGAGGGAATGATGCAGTACCATGCTTACTCCCCTCACTTGAGGAATCATCTTGGGCATCATTGTCATTGTCACATAAATCACATTTATTTAAATGAATAGGAATTCTGGCTTCCCCACATTCAGAACACAGTCTATCTGGTAGTTCAGACATGTTAAACAGGCATAAACTTGATAACAAAGTACAAAAAACGTTTTAAAATAAAACCGTTACTGTCACTTTAAATTTTAATCTGAACACACTTTATTACTGCAATTGCGAAAAAACATGAAGGAATTGTTCAAAATTCACCAAATTTTCACCACAGTGTCTTAAAGCCTTAAAAGTATTGCACACCAAATTTGGAAGCTTTAACCCTTAAAATAACGGAACCGGAGCCGTTTTGAACTTTAACCCCTTTACAGTCCCTGGTATCTGCTTTGCTGAGACCCAACCAAGCCCAAAGGGGAATACGATACCAAATGACGCCTTCAGAAAGTCTTTTCTAAGTATCAGAGCTCCTCTCACATGCGACTGCATGCCATGCCTCTCAAAAACAAGTGCGCAACACCGGCGCGAAAATGAGGCTCTGCCTATGCTTTGGGAAAGCCCCTAAAGAATAAGGTGTCTAAAACAGTGCCTGCCGATATTATTATATCAAAATACCCAAATAAAATGATTCCTCAAGGCTAAATATGTGTTAATAATGAATCGATTTAGCCCAGAAAAAGTCTACAGTCTTAATAAGCCCTTGTGAAGCCCTTATTTACGATCGTAATAAACATGGCTTACCGGATCCCATAGGGAAAATGACAGCTTCCAGCATTACATCGTCTTGTTAGAATGTGTCATACCTCAAGCAGCAAGAGACTGCTCACTGTTCCCCCAACTGAAGTTAATTGCTCTCAACAGTCCTGTGTGGAACAGCCATGGATTTTAGTGACGGTTGCTAAAATCATTTTCCTCATACAAACAGAAATCTTCATCTCTTTTCTGTTTCTGAGTAAATAGTACATACCAGCACTATTTCAAAATAACAAACTCTTGATTGAATAATAAAAACTACAGTTAAACACTAAAAAACTCTAAGCCATCTCCGTGGAGATGTTGCCTGTACAACGGCAAAGAGAATGACTGGGGTAGGCGGAGCCTAGAAGGGATCATGTGACCAGCTTTGCTGGGCTCTTTGCCATTTCCTGTTGGGGAAGAGAATATCCCACAAGTAAGGATGACGCCGTGGACCGGACACACCTATGTTGGAGAAATGCTAATTTTTTTAAAACATATTAGTTGTTTAAATTATTGAAGACAAAAAATAGTAAAGTTTTAGTTTCCATTACACATATATGAAACCCAAAACATTTCTTTCAGTGACTTAGACAGAGCATACCATTTCAAAAAACAAGTTTCCATTTTACTTCTATTCTCAAATTTGCTTCATTCCCATGATATCCTGTGTTGAAGAGATACATAGGTACATGTCTGGAGCACTACATGGCAGAAAATAGTGCTCTTGCATATGGATAACATTCGTGGAAAGCTGCTGCCATATAGTGCTCTAAAAATTGGCCGGCTCCAAAGCATATGTCCCTGCTTTTCAACAAAATATACCTAGAGAACAAAGAACAATTGATGATAGAAATAAAATTAGAAAGTTTGTGTTTCATATTGGGCACCAACATTTTGTAACCTATGTATAAAAGCCTGATGTAATATATTATCACCTATGTTGAGACAGTTCTCCATGAGTTACTACAGTAACAATCTCCCCTTTTTAATGTCCTTTATAGGAATTTGCACAACTTACCTGTGTAACCACATGCTTCGGCAAGAAGAAATGTACTCCAGGACATCAGGAAAAATAAGCCAGTCTCTAGAAGAGGAAACTCTCGCAGTTTGGTAAACTTTGTAACGTGAATAACGGTTAAGGAAAAGTCCTATGCACATTGATTTTGGGTTTTTTTTACAAGCAAATCACAAATTGTGAAACAGTGAAGAGAAAATAAAAAAAAGTTTAATGGGATCACTCTGGAGGTTAGACTTAGTTGTGGCTCAGGTGTTGAATTGAATTAAGGTGCTCCCTTAATGATTTATGTAAGCCATTGCAGTGGTATCTTCTGATTGTACAAGTCCAGAAAAACCTAAGAAATTATCTTGCCAATGAAGCAATGCAAAAAAAACACCCTCCTAAATGGGAGAAGATGCTTGTCTAGAATACCACGCCCATTGCATTAGGTGGTCACCCACACTGCCCCTCCATCATTCTGGAAGAGAGAACAACAAAATTAAATTTAGGCCTTCAGTTTAGGGCCCAGAAAGGGCTTAGAGGTTGTATTTTGAAATGATCAGGAAGGGTCCTTAAATATTACTGAAGAAAACTGAAGGCGGAATAACTGTTGAAGGCAAAAGGTAGTGAAAAAAGCAAGAGGCTAGGATCTTGATTTTCATCCAAGGGGAGACAGGTACTCATTTCTCATGTGGACTTCCTTATGGGAAGGTAGTACAACATTTTGCCATCTCTTGGTAAGGTTAGGAGTAGGAGCTTAGATTTACTTTCAGTGTTGTGTAGGCTTTTATTCAGAACACTTTCCATGTTTGAGTAAAGAATCAATAGAAGCATCAAATAAATAATGAATATCTAAAAAGGATAAAAAGTAAAATGTATGCTTACCTGATAAATTTAGTTATTTCCGGGCATGGAGAGCCAACGACGCCATTCCAATTACTAGTGGGATATTCACCTCCTAGCCAGCAGGAGGAGGCAAAGAGCACCCCAGCAGAACTGTTAAAGGGACAGTCTAGGCCAAAATAAACTTTCATGATTCAGATAGAGCATGTAATTTTAAACAATTTTCCAATTTACTTTTATCACCAATTTTGCTTTGTTCTCTTGGTATTCTTAGTTGAAAGCTTAACCTAGGAGGTTCATATGCTAATTTCTTAGACCTTGAAGCCCACCTCTTTCAGAATGCATTTTAACAGTTTTTCACCACTAGAGGGTGTTAGTTCACATATTTCATATAGATAACACTGTGCTCGTGCACGTGAAGTAATCTGGGAGCAGGCACTGATTGGCTAGACTGCAAGTCTGTCAAAAGAACTGAAAAAAGGGGCAGTTTGCAGAGGCTTAGATACAAGATAATCACAGAAGTTAAAAGTATATTATTATAACTGTGTTGGTTATGCAAAACTGGGAAATGGGTAATAAAGCGATTATCTATCTTTTAAAACAATAAAAATTCTGGTATAGACTGTCCCTTTAAAGTGAAGGTAAAGTTAATATATTTCCAATTCATCAATGCATCCACTATAATAATAATAGTATGATCGCTAACTCTATTTGATAAATTTATTTAAATAATTAAACTTTTACTCACTATCTTTTGTTCCTACCGTTACACTGCAAACTCCTCCCATCCCCTACTTCCTATCTTTCTGTTCGATGATGTATAGAGCGGTTCCACCCGCTCTATACGTCACCGAAAATGCGCGTTCACAATGCCCTGTTTACTGCGCATGCGCTTCGCGCCGATACCGGCATCCAATGCGCATGCGTTAATCTAGCAAGAAACATAGTACTCAATGAATAACACTAATATATTCATTCAGTACTATGTTATTTGACAAGTAAGGCAATGTGCTTCTCCGTTACGGTCCATAACTTTCTCAGCGGTCCATGAAAGCAGATGACAAATATTTTTTTCCCTAAGAATCAAATGCGCATGCGCGAAACGGGAGCGCACTCCAAAACTAATACTGACTCCAAAATTATTGGGCATGCGCAGAATAACATGTGTGGGGATGACGTGGTTTGATGGCCGCCTATCGGCCAGAGTTTCAATTGGGTATGTAAAACATGTGACCAGGAAATTGGAAAAAAAAAATATAACGGGCTGAATTTGCAGAAGAAAAAAAAGATATTTATTACGGGGATAATTGTTTTTACAGACACATAAAAAAAAAATGATGAATGAAACATATTATTTATGGCAAAAGATTATTACTGTTGATTGCAAACAAGGTAAGTTAACCTTCACTTTAAGGGTCACTTCCCTTACCGATAACAACCAGTCATTCAGCCGAATAAAAATGGAAAAACATCATTTAAGAACTTACCTGATAAATTCATTTCTTTCATATTGGCAAGAGTCCATGAGCTAGTGACGTATAGGATATACAATCCTACCAGGAGGGGCAAAGTTTTCCAAACCTCAAAATGCCTATAAATACACCCCTCACCACACCCACAATTCAGTTTAATGAATAGCCAAGAAGTGGGGTGATAAAGAAAGGAGTAAAAAGCATCAACAAAGGAATTTGGAAATAATTGTGCTTTATACAAAAAAATCATAACCACTATAAATAAAGGGGTGGGACTCATGGACTCTTGCCAATATGAAAGAAATTAATTTACCAGGTAAGTTCTTAAATAAATTATGTTTTCTTTCATGTAACTGGCAAGAGTCCATGAGCTAGTGACGTATGAGATAGCAATACCCAAGATGTGGAACTCCACGCAAGAGTCACTAGAGAGGGAGGGACAAAATAAAAACAGCAATTTCGCTGGAAAAAATAAATAAATCCACAACCCAAATATAAGTTTATTCTCAAAAAATAAAAATAAAAACTTAAATCATAAGCAGAAGAATCAAACTGAAACAGCTGCCTGAAGAACGTTTCTACCAAAAACTGCTTCCGAAGAAAGCAAACACATCAAAATGGTAGAATTTAGTAAATGTATGCAAAGAAGACCAAGATGCTGCTTTGGAAATCTGATCAACTGTATCTTCATTCTTAAAAGCCCAAGAATAGGAAACTGATCTAGTAGAATGAGCTGTAATTCTTGGAGACGGGGCTTACCCGACTCCAAATAAGCTTGATGAATCAAAAGCTTTAACCACTATGCCAAAGAAACAGCAAAAGCCTTCTGACCTTTCCTGGAACCAGAAAAGAAAACAAATAGACTAGAAGTCTTCCTAAAATCTTTAGCGGCTTCAACATATTATTTCAGAGCTCTCACCACATCCAAAGAATGTAAAGATCTCTCCAAAGAATTCTTAGGATTAGGGCACAAAGAAGGGACAACAATTTATCTATTAATGTTGTTAGAATTCACAACCTTAGGTAAGAATTTAAATGAAGTCCGCAAAACTGCCTTATCCTGATGAAAAATCAGAAAAGGAGATTCACAAGAGAGAGCGGATAATTCAGAAACTCTTCTAGCAGAAGAGATGGCCAAAAGGAACAACACTTTCCAGGAAAGTAGTTTAATGTCCAAAGAATGCATAGGCTCAAATGGAGGAGCCTGCAAAGTCTTCAAAACCAAATTAAGACTCCATGGAGGAGAGATTGATTTTATGACAGGCTTGATACGGACCAAAGCCTGTACAAAACAATGAATATCAGGAAGTTTAGCAATTTTCCTGTGGAATAAAACAGAAAGAGCAGAGATTTGTCCTTTCAAGGAACTTGAAGACAAACCTTTATCCACACTATCCTGAAGAAACTGTAAAATTCTAAGAATTCTGAAAGAATGCCAGGAGAATTTATGAGAAGAACACCATGAAATATAAGTCTTCCAAACTCAATAATAAATCTTTCTAGAAACAGATTTACAAGCCTGCAACATAGTATTAATCACTGAGTCAGAGAAACCTCTATGACTAAGCACTAAGCGTTCAATTTCCATACCGTCAAATGTAATGATTTGAGATCCTGATGGAAAAACGGACCTTGAGATAGAAGGTCTGGCCTTAATGGAAGTGGCCAAGGTTGGCAACTGGACATCCGAACAAGATCCACATACCAAAACCTGTCAGGCCATGCTGAAGCCACCAGCAGCACAAACAATTGCTCCATGATGATTTTGGAGATCACTCTTGGAAGAACTAGAGGCGGGAAAACATAAGCAGGTTGATAACACCAAGGAAGTGTCAACGCATCCACTGCTTCCGCCTGAGGATCCCTGGACCTTGGCAGGTACCTGGGAAGTTTCTTGTTTAGATGAGAAGCCATCAGATCTATTTCTGGAAGCCCCCACATCTGAACAATTTGAGAAAACACATCTGGGTGAAGAGACCATTCTCCCGGATATAAAGTCGGACGACTGAGATAATCCGCTTCCCAATTGTCTATACCTGGGATATGAACCGCAGAAATTAGAGCTGGATTCCGCCCAAACAAGTATCTGAGATACTTCTTTCATAGCTTGAGGACTGTGAGTTCCACCCTGATGATTGACATATGCCACAGTTGTGATATTGTCTGTCTGAAAACAAATGAACGGTTCTCTCTTCAATAGAGGTCAAAACTGAAGAGCCATGAGAATTGCACGAAGTTCCAAAATATTGATTGGTAATCTCGCCTCTTGAGATTTCCAAACCCCTTGTGCTGTCAGAGATCCCCAACCTGATAGACTCACATCTGTTGTGATCACAGTCCAGGTTTGACGAACGAAAGAGGCCCCTAAAATTATACGATGGTGATCTAACCACCAAGTCAGAGAAATTCGAATATTGGGATTTAAGGATATTAATTGTGATATCCTAGTATAATCCCTGCACCATTGGTTCAGCATACAAAGCTGGAGAGGTCTCATATGAAAACGAGCAAAGGGGATCGTGTCCGATGCTGCAGTCATGAGACCTAAAACTACCATGCACATAGTTACTGAAGGGAATAATGAGACTGAAGGTTCTGACAGGCTGCAACCAATTTCAAACGTCTCTTGTCTGTTAGAGACAAAGTCATGGACACTGAATCTATCTGGAAACCTAAAAAGGTTACCTTTGTCTGAGGAATCAAAGAACTTTTTGGTAAATTGATCCTCCAATCATTTCTTTGAAGAAACAACACTAGTTGATTCACGTGAGATTCTGCAGAACGTAAAGACTGAGCGAGTACCAAGATATCGTCCAAATAAGGAAACACCGCAATACCCCGCTCTCTGATTACAGAGAGTAGGGCACAGAGAACCTTTGAAAAGATTCTTGGAGCTGTTGCTAGGCCAAAAGGAAGAGCAACAAATTGGTAATGCTTGTCTAGAAAAGAGAATCTCAGGAACAGATGGTGATCCGGATGAATCAGAATATAAAGATATGCATCCTGTAAGTCTATTGTGGACACATAATGCCCTTGCTTATAGTCACCATCTTAAAAGTTGGTACTCTTACATATCGATTCAAAATCTTTAGATCCAAAACTGGTCTGAATTAATTTTTTTTCTTTGGGACAATGAATAGATTTGAATAAAACCCCAGGCCCTGTTCCTGAAACGGAACTGGCATGGTTACCCCTGATAACTCCAGGTCTGAAACACACTTCATGAAAGTCTGAGCCTTTACTGGGTTCACTGGAATGCGTGAGAGAAAAAATCTTCTCACAGGTGCTCTTACTCTGAATCCTATTCTGTACCCCTGAGAGACAATACTCTGAATCCAATGATTTTGGACCGAACTGATCCAAACATCTTTGAAGAATTTTAATCTGCCCCTACCAGCTGAGCTATAATGAGAGCCGCACCTTCATGCGGACTTGAGGGCTGGCTTTGATCTCTTAAAAGGCTTGGATTTATTCCAATCTGAGGAAGGTTTCCAATTGGAAACAGATTCCTTTGGGGAAGGATTAGATTTCTGTTCCTTATTATGTCGAAAGGAACGAAAACGGTTAAAAGCTTTAGATTTGCCTTTAGGTTTTTTATCCTGAGGCAAAAAAACTCCCTTCCCCCAGTGACAGTTGACATTATTGAATCCAACTGAGAACCAAATAATGTATTACCTTGGAAAGAAAGAGAAAGCAATCTGGATTTAGAAGTCATATCAGCATTCCAAGATTTGAGCCACAAAGCTCTTCTAGCTAAAATAGCTAAAGACATATATCAAACATAAATTTTGATGATATCAAAAATGGCATCACAAATGAAATTATTAGTATGTTGAATCAACTTAACAATGCTAGACAAATCATGATCTGATACTTGTTACGCTAAAGTTTCCAACCAAAAAGTTGAAGCAGCTGCAACATCAGCCAAAGAAATTGCAGGCCTAAGAAGATGACCTAAATATAAATAAGCCTTCCTTAGATAAGATTCAAGTTTCCTATCTAAAGGATCTTTAAAAGAAGTACTATTGTCCGTAGGAATAGTAGTACGTTTAGCAAGAGTGGAGATAGCCCCATCAACTTTGGGGATCTTTTCCCAAAACTCCAATCTAACTGCTTGCAAAGGATACAATTTTTTAAACCTTGAAGAAGGAATAAAAGAAGTACCAGGCCTATTCCATTCTTTAGAAATAATATCAGAAATAGCATCAGGAACTGGAAAAACCTCTGGAATAACCACAGGAGGTTTATAAACAGAATTTAAACATTTACTAGTTTTAATATCAAGAGGACTAGTTTCCTCCATATCCAATGTAATCAACACTTCTTTTGATACAGAACAAATATACTCCATTTTAAATAAATAAGAAGATTTGTCAGTATCAATATCTGAGGCAGGATCTTCTGAATCAGATAGATCCTCATCAGTGAAGGATAAATCAGTATGTTGCCGGTCATTTGAAATTTCATCAACTCTATGAGAAGTTTTAAAACACCTTTTACGTTTATTAGAAGGCGGGATGGCCGACAAAGCCTTCTGAATAGAATCAGAAATAAATTATTTTAAATTTACAGGTATATCTTGTACATTAGATGTTGAGGGAACAGCAACAGGTAATGAACTACTACTGATGGATACATTTTCTGCATGTAAAAGTTTATCATGACAACTATTACAAACCACAGCTGGAGGTATAATCTCCATAAGTTTACAAAAAATGCACTGTTATCAGGCAGCTGGAATCCAACAGTGAATTCTGAGACAGGATCAGATTGAGAAATATTGCAAATGTAAGAGAAAAAAACAACATATAAAGCAAAATTATCAATTTTCTTATATGGCAGTTTCAGGAATGGGAAAAAATGCAAACAGCATATCCCTTTGACATAGAAAAAGGCAAGAGGCAAAAACAAAATGGGGTCTTAAATAATGAAAATATTTGGCGCCAAGTATGACACACAACAAACAGAAAAATATTTTTTGGCGCCAAAAACGTCACACTCGCGTCATAGATGACGCAACCTTGTGAAGGACTCGGCGTCAACTAAGACGCCGGAAATGACGAATTTGCGTCAATGAACGTAACTTCGCGCCAAAAAATCTCACGCCAAGAATGACGCAATAAACTTTGGCATTTTGCACCCTCGCAAGCCTAATTCTGCCCGCGAATTTAAAAGAGAGTCAATTTGAAAAAGAGACTATACCCCAGGTAAGAAATACATTTTCATAAAAAAGCATTTCACAGATATGAAACTGAAAAAGTAAATATACTGAAAACCTGAATCATGGCAAATATAAGTACAATACATATATTTAGAACTTTATATAAATACATAAAATGCCAAACCATAGCTGAGTGTGTCTTAAGTAATGAAAACATACTTACCAAAAGATACCCATCCACATATAGCAGTACTGAAACGGTTATCAGTAGAGGTAATGGAATATGAGAGTATATCGTCGATCTGAAAAGGGAGGTAGGAGATGAATCTCTACGACCGATAACAGAGAACCTATGAAATAGATCCCCGTGAGGAAAACCATTGCATTCAATAGGCGATACTCCCTTCACATCCCTCTGACATTCACTGTACTCTGAGAGGAATCGGGCTTCAAAAAATGCTGAGAAGCGCATATCAACGTAGAAATCTTAGCACAAACTTACTTCACCACCTCCATAGGAGGCAAAGTTTGTAAAACTGAATTGTGGGTGTGGTGAGGGGTGTATTTATAGGGATTTTGAGGTTTGGGAAACTTTGCCCCTCCTGGTAGGATTGTATATCCCATACGTCACTAGCTCATGGACTCTTGCCAATTACATGAAAGAAAAGAAGATAAAGGAATAAAGGTACCTGAGGTTTAACCAAAAAAATCTGTCTTAGTTAAGGGTGGGGTCGTGGACTCTCCATACCCGGAAATAAATAAATTTATCAGGTAAGCATACATTTTCTTTTCTTTCCTATGGCATGGAGAGTCCACAACATCATTACAATTACTAGTGGGAACCAATACCCAAGCTAGAGGACATGGAATGAACAGTGAGGGAGAATAAGGCAGGAGGACCACCGCTTGAAGAACCTTTCTCCCAAAAGAATTTGGAAAAAGTATGCAGGTAGGACCATGTTGCCATCATGCAAATCTGTTCCACAGAAGTTTCATTTTTGAAAGCCCAAGATGAGGAGACATCCCTAGTGGAATGAGCCGTAATTCTCTCAGGAGACTGCTGTCCAGCAGTCTCATAAGCAAAACTAATCATACTTCTTAACCAGAGGGAAAGAGTAGTAGAAGTGGCCATCTGACCCTTACGCTTTCCAGAGAAAACAACGAAAAAGGTAGAAGACTGCCAAAAATCTTTAGCAGCTTGAAGGTAAAATTTTAGAAGCATGCACAACATCCAAGTTATGCAAAATACGTTCCTTATGAGAAGGAGGATTAGGACAAAAAGAAGGAACAACAATTTCCTGATTAATGTTTTCGATCCGACACTACCTTAGGGAGAAAACCCAATTTAGTACGAAGGACCGCCTTATCCGCATGAAAAATAAGGTAAGGGGAAATCACACTGCAGAGCTGAGAGTTCAGAAACTCTGCAAGCAGAAGAAATAGCAATAAGGAACAAAGACCTTCCAAGATTACAACTTAATACCTACGGAATGCATTGGCTCAAATGGAGCCTGTTGCAAAACTCTAAGAACAAGGTTTAAGCTCCAAAGAGGAGCAACAGGTTTAAACACAGGCCTGATTCTGATCATGGCCTGAAAATAAGGTTGAATATTTGGTACATCTGCCAGACGTTTGTGCAAAAGAATAGATAGTGCAGGAATCTGACCCTTTAGAGAACTGACAAACTCTTCTCCGGACCTTCCTGGAGAAAAGACAAAATTCTAGGAATCCTGACCGTGCTCCAAGCAAAACCCTTTGATTCACACCAATATAGGTATTTGCGCCATACCTTATAGTAAATCTTACGAGTAACTGGTTTGCGAGCCTGAAGAATGGTAGCAATAACCGGCTCAGAAAAAAACACGCTTGGCCAAAACTAAGCGTTCAATCTCCAAGCAGTCAGCTTCAGAGAAACTAGATTTGGATGGAGGAAAGGACCCTGAGTTAGAAGGCCCTTCCTTCCTCAGAGGTAACCTCCAAGGTCGAAGAAATTACATCTGCACCAAATCCATGAATCAGATCCTGCAAGGCCATGCAGAAGCTATTAGAATTACTGACGCTCTCTCCTGCTTGATACGAGCAATGACTCGTGGAAAGAGAAGAAACAGAGGAAATAGGTATGCCAGACATAAAATCCCAAGGAATCAGGGCGGCCTGAGGATCTCTTGACCTTGAACCGTACCTTGGCAGCTTACCATTCTGGCGAGACACCATCAGATCCAACTCCGGAACCCCCCACCTGAGGGTTATCCTGGTGAACACCTTCGGATGGAGAGCCCACTCCCCGGGATGAAAAGTCTGTCTGCTCAGAAAATCCGCCTCCCAGTTGTCCACTCCTGGAATGTGAATGGTAGATAAGAGACAATCGTGAGCTTCCGCCCACTGGATAATGCAAGTCACCTCCTTTATAGTCAAGGGACTCAGAGTTCCTCCATGGTGGTTCATATAAGCCAGTGAGGTGATGTTGTCCGACTGGAATCTGATAAACCGGACAAAAAACTACTGAGGCCAAGCTATCAAGGCATTGAAGAGTGCCATCAACTCTAAGATGTTTATGGGAAGAGAGGACTCCTTCCAAATCCAAAGGCCCTGGGCTTTTAAAGAGCCCCAGACCGCTCCCCAGCCTAACAGGCTGGCGTCCGTGGTTACAATCACCCAGGAGGGTCTCCGGAAGCATGTGCACTGAGACAGATGACCCTGAGAAACCCACCACGAGAGAGAGTCTCTTGTTAGGGGATACAGATATATCCTCTGAGATAGATCTGAATGGTATCCATTCCTTTGGCTGAGCATGCATAGCTGCAGAGCTCTCAGATGGAACCGAGCAAAAGGAATGATGTTCATGGAAGCAACCATCAGACCAATTACCTCCATGCATTCAGCCACTGATGGATGAATAGCAGACTGGAGAGAGAGACATGAAGAGAGAAGTTTGGATTTTCTGATATCCATCAGAAAAATCTTCATGGATAAGGAATCTATGATGGTCCCTAAGAATCACACCCTTATAGCTGGAACAAGGGAATTCTTCTCCAGATTCACTTTCCATCCGTGGGAATGTAGAAAAGACAACAAGATCTCTGTATGAGAGTTTGCTAGTTGAAAAGATGACTCTTGAACCAAGATGTCGTCCAGGTAAGGCGCCACCGCAATTCCCTAAGACTTAACTGCAAAAAGAGCCCTAAGAATTTTTGTGAATATTCTGGGAGCTATGGCAAGGCCAAACGGAAGAACAACAAATTGTAAGTGCTGGGACATCGCGTATCCAAGCTTGACGAAAAAAGAAAAGTCTGCCCCCCACTTGATCCAATACCAGACCGGGGGAGGACCCTTCAAGACGATTTAGCCTCAGATGAAGGCTTCTTTGCTTGCTTCCCCTTATTCCATGGCTGGCTGGATCTCCAAGAGGACTTGGACTGCTCTGGCTTGGAGGAGAAAGAGGGGGTCTTTTGTCCTTTGAAGTTACGAAAGGAACAAAAATTTGAATTTTGACGACCCTTAGGTCTATTCTTGGATCTCCTCTAAAGAAGTCTCTTCTAAAATCAGCTCAGAATAAGATGTTGCACTTGCAACTGTAGCAATACTAGCAGCAGGTTGCCATTGTAATCCCTGATAAATATATATTTTTTTTTAAATAAGCCTAAAGCTTCTTATCCATGGGATCCTTAAAAGAACAGATATACTCTATAGGAATCGTGGTTCTTTGGGCCAGAGTAGAAATAGCTCCTTCCACCTTAGGCACAGTGCACCACAAATCCAGAATGGAGTCAGCAACAGGAAACATTTTTTTAAAAACAGGAGAAGGGGAAAAAAGGAATCCCTGGATTATTCCTGAGTGATAATTTCCGAAATACAGTCTGGAACAGGAAATACCTCCACAGAAGAAGGAACATCATAGTATTTATTAAGTTTACTAGATTTATTAGGGTTTACAGCGGCAGAAGGGTCAAAGTCGCCCAAAGTAGTCAGTACCTCCTTTAGAAGTAAACAAAGGTGTTCAATCTTAAATTAACTTCTTCAGTATCAGTCAAAGGATTTATACTGTCAGAATCTGAAATCTCACCCTCAGAAGCTACAGAGATATCCTCATTAGACTTATGGGAGAGGTCAACCATCGCAGAAGAAGATGGGACAGACATCTTACTAGCAGTAAAATGATTTGATTTCCTCTTGCGCTTACTCACAATAGGGAAAGCAGTTAAAGCTGCAGGCACCACAGACGATATCTGTGCAGCAAAATCCCCTGGCAAATAAATGCTTCCAGGAGGCTGAGAGGAACCGTAGGGCACTGTATGTGAAACCATTGAGGCTTGGAACGTTTGAGGAGAAAGCTGCGGCATATCCTGAACAGCATTATCCTGAGAGACAATAGGCTCAGAAGGCAGTAATTTATCTTTAAATTTTAGGGTCTTTCTTAGCTAAACATGAGGAACAAAATTGCATAGGAAAAACACAAACATTTATCAAGAGAAACAGACTCCTGTTCAGTATCCATAGCTGTGTTAATACCCAAAAATTAAAGGAATGAAAAACATGGTCACTTAAAGCAGGAAAGTATTCTTTCGGAGCGCAAAAGCGCTAAGTATACAGAAATAAGGAAAAATAAAGTATGCACCTCTACACCTCAGTCAGTCTAAGGTGCCCTACCTTAACCTTCAAAAGTTGCCCAAATGTAAAACTCTCCTGCAGATCGGCCAAACAATAGCACAGCCGTCACAGAAGAAAAGCTCACAGAAAAAAACATAATTTATGCTTACCTGATAAATTTATTTCTCTTGTAGTGTGTTCAGTCCACGGATCATCCATTACTTATGGAATATATTCTCTCCCTAACAGGAAATTGCAAGAGGATCACCCAAGCAGAGCTGTTATATAGCTCCTCCCCTCACATGTCATATTCAGTCATTCGACCAAAACAAGACGAGAAAGGAGGAACCATAGGGTGCAGTGGTGACTGAAGTTTTAAATAAAATTTAGATCTGCCTTAAAAGACAGGGCGGGCCGTGGACTGAACACACTACAAGAGAAATAAATTTATCAGGTAAGCATAAAACAGAATTTATGTTTACCTGATAAATTACTTTCTCCAACGGTGTGTCCGGTCCACGGCGTCATCCTTACTTGTGGGATATTCTCTTCCCCAACAGGAAATGGCAAAGAGCCCAGCAAAGCTGGTCACATGATCCCTCCTAGGCTCCGCCTACCCCAGTCATTCGACCGACGTTAAGGAGGAATATTTGCATAGGAGAAACCATATGTTACCGTGGTGACTGTAGTTAAAGAAAATAAATTATCAGACCTGATTAAAAAAAAAAACCAGGGCGGGCCGTGGACCGGACACACCGTTGGAGAAAGTAATTTATCAGGTAAACATAAATTCTGTTTTCTCCAACATAGGTGTGTCCGGTCCACGGCGTCATCCTTACTTGTGGGAACCAATACCAAAGCTTTAGGACACGGATGAAGGGAGGGAGCAAATCAGGTCACCTAAATGGAAGGCACCACGGCTTGCAAAACCTTTCTCCCAAAAATAGCCTCAGAAGAAGCAAAAGTATCAAATTTGTAAAATTTAGAAAAAGTGTGCAGTGAAGACCAAGTCGCTGCCTTACATATCTGATCAACAGAAGCCTCGTTCTTGAAGGCCCATGTGGAAGCCACAGCCCTAGTGGAGTGAGCTGTGATTCTTTCAGGAGGCTGCCGTCCGGCAGTCTCATAAGCCAATCGGATAATGCTTTTAATCCAGAAGGAGAGAGAGGTAGAAGTTGCTTTTTGACCTCTCCGTTTACCAGAATAAACAACAAACAAAGACAAAGTTTGTCTGAAATCCTTAGTAGCTGCTAAGTAAAATTTGAGAGCACGAACTACATCCAAGTTGTGCAACAAACGTTCCTTCTTTGAAACTGGATTAGGACACAAAGAAGGCACAACTATCTCCTGGTTAATGTTTTTGTTAGAAACAACTTTTGGAAGAAAACCAGGTTTAGTACGCAAAACCACCTTATCTGCATGGAACACCAGATAAGGAGAAGAACACTGCAGAGCAGATAATTCTGAAACTCTTCTAGCAGAAGAAATTGCAACCAAAAACAAAACTTTCCAAGATAATAACTTAATATCAACGGAATGTAAGGGTTCAAACGGAACCCCCTGAAGAACTGAAAGAACTAGGTTGAGACTCCAAGGAGGAGCCAAAATTTTGTAAACAGGCTTGATTCTAACCAGAGCCTGAACAAAGGCTAGAACATCTGGCACAGCTGCCAGCTTTTTGTGAAGTAACACAGACAAGGCAGAAATCTGTCCCATCAAGGAACTTGCAGATAATCCTTTTTCCAATCCTTCTCGAAGGAAGGATAGACTCTTAGGAATCTTAACCTTGTCCCAAGGGAATCCCGCAGATTCACACCAACAGATATACCAAATTATGTGGTAATTTTTCTGGTTACAGGCTTTCAGGCCTGAACAAGAGTATTAATAACAGAATCTGAGAACCCTCGCTTTGATAAGATCAAGCGTTCAATCTCCAAGCAGTCAGCTGGAGTGGGTCGAACGGACCTAGAACAAGAAGGTCTCTCAAAGGTAGCTTCCATGGTGGAGCCGATGACATATTCACCAGATCTGCATACCAAGTCCTGCGTGGCCACGCAGGAGCTATCAAAATCACCGACGCCCTCTCCTGATTGATCCTGGCTACCAGCCTGGGGATGAGAGGAAACGGCGGGAACACATAAGCTAGTTTGAAGGTCCAAGGTGCTACTAGTGCATCCACTAGAGCCGCCTTGGGATCCCTGGATCTGTACCCGTAGTAAGGAACTCTGAAGTTCTGACGAGAGGCCATCAGATCCATGTCTGGAATGCCCCACGGTTGAGTGACTTGGGCAAAGATTTCCGGATGGAGTTCCCACTCCCCCGGATGCAATGTCTGACGACTCAGAAAATCCGCTTCCCAATTTTCCACTCCTGGGATGTGGATAGCAGACAGGTGGCAGGAGTGAGACTCCGCCCATAGAATGATTTTGGTCACTTCTTCCATCGCTAGGGAACTCCTTGTTCCCCCCTGATGGTTGATGTATGATGAATATCGCTCTCAGTTCCAGAATATTTATCGGTAGAAGAGATTCTACCCGAGACCAAAGACCCTGAGCTTTCAGGGATCCCCAGACCGCGCCCCAGCCCATCAGACTGGCGTCGGTCGTGACAATGACCCACTCTGGTCTGCGGAAGGTCATCCCTTGTGACAGGTTGTCCAGGGACAGCCACCAACGGAATGAGTCTCTGGTTCTCTGATTTGCTTGTATCTTCGGAGACAAGTCTGAATAGTCCCCATTCCACTGACTGAGCATGAACAGTTGTAATGGTCTTAGATGAATGCGCACAAAAGGAACTATGTCCATTGCCGCTACCATCAAACCTATCACTTCCATGCACTGCGCTATGGAAGGAAGAGGAACGGAATGAAGTATCCGACAAGAGTCTAGAAGTTTTGTTTTTCTGGCTTCTGTCAGAAAAATCCTCATTTCTAAGGAGTCTATTATAGTTCCCAAGAAGGGAACCCTCGTTGACGGAGATAGAGAACTCTTTTCCACGTTCACTTTCCATCCGTGAGATCTGAGAAAGGCCAGGACAATGTCCGTGTGAGCCTTTACTTGAGGAAGGGACGACGCTCGAATCAGAATGTCGTCCAAGTAAGGTACTACAGCAATGCCCCTTGGTCTTAGCACCGCCAGAAGGGACCCTAGTACCTATGAGAAAATCCTAGGAGCAGTGGCTAATCCGAAAGAAAATGCCACGAACTGGAAATGCTTGTCCAGGAATGCAAACCTTAGGAACCGATGATGTTCCTTGTGGATAGGAATATGTAGATACGCATCCTTGAAATCCACCTTGGTCATGAATTGACCTTCCTGGATGGAAGGAAGAAGTGTTCGAATGGTTTCCATCTTGAACGATGGAACCTTGAGAAACTTGTTCAAGATCTTGAGATCTAAGATTGGTCTGAACGTTCCCTCTTTTTTGGGAACTATGAACAGATTGGAGTAGAACCCCATCCCTTGTTCTCCTAATGGAACAGGATGAATCACTCCCATTTTTAGCAGGTCTTCTACCCAATGTAAGAATGCCTGTCTTCTTATGTGGTCTGAAGACAACTGAGACCTGTGGAACCTCCCCCTTGGAGGAAGCCCCTTGAACTCCAGAGAATAACCTTGGGAGACTATTTCTAGCGCCCAAGGATCCAGAACATCTCTTTCCCAAGCCTGAGCGAAGAGAGAGAGTCTGCCCCCCACCAGATCCGGTCCCGGATCGGGGGCCCGCATTTCATGCTGTCTTGGTAGCAGTGGCAGGTTTCCTGGCCTGCTTTCCTTTGCTCCAGCCTTGCATAGGTCTCCAGGCTGGATTGGCTTGAGAAGTATTACCTTCCTGCTTAGAGGACGTAGCCCTTGGGGCTGATCCGTTTCTGCGAAAGGGACGAAACTTAGGTTTATTTTTGGTCTTTGAAAAGACCTATCCTGAGGAAGGGCGTGGCCCTTGCCCCCAGTGATATCAGAGATAATTTCTTTCAAGTCAGGGCCAAAGAGTGTTTTCCCCTTGAAAGGAATGTCAAGCCATTTGTTCTTGGAAGACGCATCCGCTGCCCAAGATTTTAACCAAAGCGCTCTGCGCCACAATAGCAAACCCAGAATTTTTTCGCCGCTAACCTAGCCAATTGCAAGGTGGCGTCTAGGGTGAAAGAATTAGCCAATTTAAGAGCACGAATTCTGTCCATAATCTCCTCATAAGAAGAAGAATTACTAATAATCGCCTTTCCTAGCTCACCAAACTAGAAACACGCGGCTGCAGTGACAGGGACAATGCATGCAATTGGTTGTAGAAGGGAACCTTGCTGAACAAACATCTTTAGCAGACCTTCTAATTTTTTATCCATAGGATCTTGGAAAGCACAACTATCTTCTATGGGTATAGTGGCGCGCTTGTGTAGAGTAGAAACCGCCCCCTCGACCTTGGGGACTGTCTGCCATCAGTCCTTTCTGGGGTCGACTATAGGAAAACAATTTTATAAATATGGGGGGAGGTACTAAAGGTATACCGGGCCTGTCCCATTCTTTACTAACAATGTACGCCACCCGCTTGGATATAGGAAAAGCTTCGGGGGGCCCCGGGGCCTCTAAGAACTTTTCCATTTTACATAGTGGTTCTGGAATGACCAGATAATCACAATCATCCAAATTGGATAACACCTCCTTAAGCAGATCGCGGAGATGTTCCAACTTAAATTTAAAAGTAATCACATCAGGTTCAGCTTGTTGAGAAATGTTTCCTGAATCTGAAATTTCTCCCTCAGACAAAACCTCCCTGGCCCCCTCAGCTTAAAAGTATTGCACACCAAATTTGGAAGCTTTAACCCTTAAAATAACGGAACCGGAGCCGTTTTTATATTTAACCCCTTTACAGTCCCTGGAATCTGCTTTGCTGAGACCCAACCAAGCCCAAAGGGGAATACGATACCAAATGATGCCTTCAGAAAGACTTTTCTATGTATCAGAGCTCCACACACATGCAGCTGCATGCCATGCTGTCCTCAAAAACAAGTGCGCCATACCGGCGCGAAAATGAGGCTCTGACTATGATTAGGGAAAGCCCCTAAAGAATAAAGTGTCTAAAACAGTGCCTGCCGATATAATCATATCAAAATACCCAGAATAAATGATTCCTCAAGGCTAAATATGTGTTAATAATGAATCGATTTAGCCCAGAAAAAGTCTACAGTCTTAATAAGCCCTTGTGAAGCCCTTATTTACTATCTTAATAAACATGGCTTACCGGATCCCATAGGGAAAATGACAGCTTCCAGCATTACATCGTCTTGTTAGAATGTGTCATACCTCAAGCAGTAAGAGACTGCACACTGTTCCCCCAACTGAAGTTAATTGCTCTCAACAGTCCTGTGTGGAACAGCCATGGATTTTAGTTACGGTGCTAAAATCATTTTCCTCATACAAACAGAAATCTTCATCTCTTTTCTGTTTCTGAGTAAATAGTACATACCAGCACTATTTTAAAATAACAAACTCTTGATTGAATAATAAAAACTACAGTTAAACACTAAAAAACTCTAAGCCATCTCCGTGGAGATGTTGCCTGTACAACGGCAAAGAGAATGACTGGGGTAGGCGGAGCCTAGGAGGGATCATGTGACCAGCTTTGCTGGGCTCTTTGCCATTTCCTGTTGGGGAAGAGAATATCCCACAAGTAAGGATGACGCCGTGGACCGGACACACCTATGTTGGAGAAATTATGTTTTCTCTTGTTAAGTGTGTTCAGTCCACGGATCATCCATTACTTATGGGATACCAATACCAAAGCCAAGTACACGGATGATGGGAGGGTCAAGGCAGGCACTTAAACGGAAGGAACCACTGCCTGTAGAACCTTTCTCCCAAAAACAGCCTCCGAAGAAGCAAAAGTGTCAAATTTGTAAAATTTCGAAAAAGTGTGAAGCGAAGACCAAGTCGCAGCCTTGCAAATCTGTTCAACAGAGGCCTCATTCTTAAAGGCCCAGGTGGAAGCCACAGCTCTAGTGGAATGAGCTGTAATTCTTTCAGGGGGCTGCTGTCCAGCAGTCTCATAGGCTAAACGTATTATGCTACGAAGCCAAAAGGAGAGAGAGGTTGCCGAAGCTTTTTGACCTCTCCTCTGTCCAGAGTAAACGACAAACAGGGAAGAAGTTTGACGAAAATCTTTAGTTGCCTGTAAATAGAATTTCAGGGCACGGACTACATCCAGATTATGCAAAAGTCGTTCCTTCCTTGAAGAAGGATTAGGACATAATGACGGAACAACAATCTACTGATTGATATTCCTGTTAGAGACTACCTTAGGTAAAAACCCAGGTTTAGTACGCAGAACTACCTTGTCTGAATGGAAAATCAGATAAGGAGAATCATAGTGTAAGGCAGACAATTCCGAGACTCTTCGAGCCGAGGAAATAGCCATCAAAAATAGAACTTTCCAAGATAAAAGTTTAATATCAACGGAATGAAGGGGTTCAAACGGAACTCCTTGAAGAACTTTAAGAACCAAGTTTAAGCTCCACGGAGGAGCAACAGCTTTAAATACAGGCTTAATCCTAGCTAAAGCTTGACAAAAGGCCTGGACGTCTGGAACTTCTGCCAGACGCTTGTGCAAAAGAATAGACAGAGCAGAAATCTGTCCCTTTAAAGAACTAGCTGATAAGCCTTTTTCCAAACCCTCTTGGAGAAAAGACAATATCCTTGGAATCCTAACCTTACTCCATGAGTAACTCTTGGATTCGCACCAATACAGGTATTTACGCCATATCTTATGGTAGATTTTTCTGGTAACAGGCTTTCGTGCCTGTATCAAAGTATCAATAACTGACTCGGAGAAGCCGCGCTTTGATAGGATCAAGCGTTCAATCTCCACGCAGTCAGTCTCAGAGAAAATAGACTTGGATGATTGAAAGGACCTTGTATTAGAAGGTCTTTCCTCAAAGGTAGAGTCCATGGAGGACAGGACGACATGACCACTAGGTCTGCATACCAGGTCCTGCGTGGCCACGCAGGCGCTATCAAAATCACCGATGCTCTCTCCTGTTTGATCTTGGCAATCAGTTGAGGGAGCATAGGAAACTGTGGAAACACATAAGCCATGTTGAAAACCAAGGAGCTGCTAGAGCATCTATCAGCTTCGCTCCCGGGTCCCTGGACCTCGAACCGTAAAGAGGAAGTTTGGCATTCTGGCGTTACGTGACGTAGTCATTACAGACCGGCTTCGATACTGTGAGAATCCCTGAGTGGAGCAGTTATTCGACATCGGCTTTTATATTAAAGAAACATCCGCTTCCACTGTTGTCTGACCGCTGCTGCAGAGACCAAAACACGGTCTCCCTTCCAGCTACAATTGGCACTCGACATTCTCAGCTGTTGAAGGAGTCTCTGATTTCGTTCCGATCTGGATCTAATCCATATTAACCCTTGAAGGCTTATGAACTCTCTTTGGATCAAGTCCTATTGTATATTTCTGTTGTGTTTATTTTATTTTTATTATTTTTTGGTACTGCACTTATTCATTTTTAATTGTACTAGCTGATCAGCTATATATTTTTTTTATTTGCATATACATATTTTTTATATTTTTTATTTTCATTCTTATTTTGTCCATTTATTTTATGTAATAAAAACATATTTTTTGCACATAAAGCATACGTTGTTTAAGTTGTCACTAAGACCAAAGGATATTTTAATTTTTGTTTTTCAACCAAGTAGGTCATATCACATTCATCCATTTTTTCTATTTTCCAATTTTAGCAACAAAAAACTTTTTTTGTAGCGCCAGAGGTTTTAAAATTTCTTATCTTTTTTAAGGTAGTTATTTTTATTTTTTCCATTCTGGCGAGACGCCATGAGATCCAGATCTGGTTTGCCCCAACGATGGACCAGTTGAGCAAATACCTCCGGATGGAGTTCCCACTCCCCCGGATGAAAAGTCTGACGACTTAGAAAGTCCGCCTCCCAGTTCTCCACTCCTGGGATGTGGATCGCTGACAAGTGGCAAGAGTGATACTCTGCCCAGCGAATTATCTTTGAGACTTCCAACATCGCTAGGGAGCTCCTGGTCCCCCCTTGATGGTTGATATAAGCCACAGTCGTGATGTTGTCCGACTGAAATCTGATGAACCTCAGTGTTGCTAGCTGAGGCCAAGCTAGAAGAGCGTTGAATATTGCCCTTAGCTCCAGAATATTTATTGGGAGGAGTATCTCCTCCTGAGTCCAGGATCCCTGAGCCTTCAGGGAATTCCAGACTGCGCCCCAGCCTAGGAGGCTGGCATCTGTTGTTACAATCGTCCAATCTGGCCTGCGAAAGGTCATGCCCCTGGACAGATGGACCCGAGATAACCACCAGAGAAGAGAATCTCTGGTCTCTTGATCCAGATTTAGTAGAGGGGACAAATCTGAGTAATTCCCATTCCACTGACTTAGCATGCACAATTGCAGCGGTCTGAGATGCAGGCGCGCAAATGGCACTATGTCCATTGCCGCTACCATTAAGCCGATTACTTCCATGCATTGAGCCACTGACGGGCGTGGAATGGAATGAAGGACCCGGCAAGCATTTAAGAGTTTTGATAACCTGGCCTCCGTCAGGTAAATTTTCATTTTTACAGAATCTATCAGAGTCCCTAGGAAGGAGACTCTTGTGAGTGGTGATAGAGAACTCTTTTCCACGTTCACCTTCCACCCATGCGACCTTAGAAATGCCAGAACTATCTCTGTATTAGACTTGGCAATTTGCAAGCTTGTCGCCTGTATCAGGATGTCGTCTAGATACGGAGCCACCGCTATGCCTCGCGGTCTTAGAACCGCCAGAAGAGAGCCCAGCACCTTTGTAAAGATTCTCGGGGCCGTAGCCAACCCGAAGGGAAGAGCTACAAACTGGTAATGCCTGTGTAGGAAGGCAAATCTTAGGAACCGATGATGATCTTTGTGAATCGGTATGTGAAGGTAGGCATCCTTTAAATCCACCGTGGTCATGTACTGACCCTCTTGGATCATGGGTAGGATAGTCCGAATAGTTTCCATTTTGAATGATGGAACTCTTAGGAATTTGTTTAAAATCTTTAGGTCCAATATTGGCCTGAAGGTACCCTCTTTCTTGGGAACCACAAACATTTGAATAAAATCCCTGTCCTTGTTCCGTCCGCGGAACTGGGTGGATCACTCCCATTACTAGGAGGTCTTGTACGCAACATAGGAATGCCTCTTTCTTTATTTGGTTTTCTGATAACCTTGAAAGATGAAATCTCCCTAGAGGAGGAGAAGCCTTGAAATCCAGAAGATATCCCTGAGATATGATCTCCAACGCCCAGGGATCCTGGACATCTCTTGCCCACGCCTGGGCTTAGAGAGAAAGTCTGCCCCCCACTAGATCCGTTTCCGGATAGGGGGCCATCCCTTCATGCTGTCTTAGGGGCAGTAGCAGGTTTTCTGGCCTGCTTGCCCTTGTTCCAGGACTGGTTAGTTTTCCAGGCCTGTCTGTAACGAGCAACGGTTCTTTCTTGTTTTGGGGCGGAGGAAGTTGACGTTGCTCCTGCCTTGAAGTTTCGAAAGGCACGAAAATTAGACTGTTTGGCCTTTGATTTGGCCTTGTCCTGATGAAGGGTATGACCCTTACCTCCCGTAATGTCAGCGATAATTTCTTTCAAGCCGGGCCCGAATAAGGTTTGCCCCTTGAAAGGAATATTAAGTAATTTAGATTTAGAAGTCACATCAGCTGACCAGGATTTAAGCCATAACGCTCTGAGCGCTTGAATGGCAAAACCGGAATTCTTAGCCGTTAGTTTAGTTAGATGTACAATGGCATCAGAAACAAATGCATTAGCTTAAGTGCTTTAAGCTTGTCCATAATTTCATCCAATGGGGCTGAGTGAATGGCCTCTTCTAGAGACTCAAACCAAAATGCCGCAGCAGCAGTGACAGGCGCAATGCATGCAAGGGGCTGTAAGATAAAACCTTGTTGAACAAACATTTTCTTAAGGTAACCCTCCAATTTTTTATCCATTGGATCCGAAAAAGCACAACTATCTTCCACCGGGATAGTGGTACGCTTAGCTAAAGTAGAAACTGCTCCCTCCACCTTAGGGACCGTCTGCCATAAGTCCCGTGTAGTGGCGTCTATTGGAAACATTTTTCTAAATATAGGAGGAGGGGAAAAGGGCACACCAGGTCTATCCCACTCCTTGCTAATAATTTCTGTAAGCCTTTTAGGTATAGGAAAAACGTCGGTACACACCGGTACTGCATAGTATCTATCCAGCCTACATAATTTCTCTGGAATCGCAACTGTGTTACAGTCATTCAGAGCCGCTAAAACCTCCCCTAGCAATACACGGAGGTTCTCAAGCTTAAATTTAAAATTAGAGATCTCTGAATCCGTTTTCCCTGGATCAGATCCGTCACCTACAGAATGAAGCTCTCCGTCCTCATGTTCTGCAAACTGTGACGCAGTATCGGACATGGCTCTCGAAACACCAGCGCGCTCTATTCTTACCCCAGAGCGGTCGCGCTTGCCTCTTAATTCTGGCAATTTAGATAATACTTCTGTCAGGGTATTATTCATAATATTAGCCATGTCTTGTAATGTGATTTGTATGGCCGTCCCTGATGCACTTGGCGCCACAATATCACGCGCCTCCTGAGCGGGAGGTGAAGGTACTGACACGTGAGGAGAGTTAGTCGGCATAACTTCACCCTCGTTGTCTGGTGATAATTCCTTTATAGATAAAGACTGACCTTTATTATTTAAAGTGAAATCAATACATTTGGTACACAAATTTCTGTGGGGGCTCCACAGTGGCCTTTAAACATAGTGAACAAACTGTGTCAGACATGTTTAAACAGACTAGCAATAAGACTAGCAGACTTGGAAAACACTGTAAATAATTTTACAAGTAATAAAGAAAAACGCTACTGTGTCTTTAAGAAGCACAGAAAACTGTCACAGTTGAAATAACAATGAACCAAATCAGTTATGGCAAATACATTTTTACAGTAAATGTATTAAGTTAGCAGAGCATTGCACCCACTTGCAAATGGATGATTAACCCCTTAAAACCCAAACGGTTTTTATAAGCAAAAAACGTTTTTTAATACAGTCAAAAAACCACTGTCACAGGTCTGCTGTGACTGATTACCTCCCTCAAAATGACTTTTGAAGTCCCTTAAAGGGACACTGTACCCAAAAAAAATCTTTTGTAATTCAGAAAGAGCATGCAATTTTAAGCAACTTTCTCATTTACTCCTATTATCAATTTTTCTTCGTTCTCTTGCTATCATTATTCGAAAAAGAAGGTAGCTAAGCTTTTTTTTGGTTTTAGTACTCTGGACAGCACTTTTTTATTGGTGGATGAATTTATCCACCAATCAGCAAGGACAACCCAGGTTGTTTACCAAAAATGGGCCGGCATCTAAACTTACATTCTTGTATTTCAAATAAAGATACCAAGAGAAAGAAGAAAATTTGATAATAGAAGTAAATTAGAAAGTTGCTTAAAATTTCATGCTCAATCTGAATCACGGTACAGTGTCCCTTTAAGCTGTCTGGAGACGATCCGTGTCAAGCAGAATGAAGCAGGAAGACAGAGCCTAAATTTTTACTGCGTCAAAAGAGCGCTAAAATAGGCCCCTCCTACTCAATATTACAATATTGGGAGTTTCAGTTAACTGTTTCTATGCAGAAATATTATCAGCCATGTGGAAAAATTTTATGCCCCAACAAGTTTTATCACCCATGTACCTCACAAAACGATTAAACATGCCAGCAAAATCGTTTTAAACATCCCTTTCTTAAGGAGCATGTATCTCTATAGATAAGCCTGACAGTCATCCTACTGCATTAAAGGCTTATAACATCACTTCAGTATTAATAGCATTTTCTCAGTCAAATTCCATTCCTTAGAAAATTACTTTACTGTATATATTTTTAAAACAGCCTGCTAACAGTCGCTCTCACTGTATTAAAGGCTCTTACTTACATTACATCGGTATCAGCAGTATTTTCTTAGTCAATTCCATTCCTTAGAAAAATAATCTACTGCACATACCTTGTTTGCAGGGTTTCCCGCACGCCATTCCCTTTCTGAAAGTTACCTCACTCCTCAGAATATGCGAGAACAGCCAGTGGATCTTAGTTACTGCCGCTAAGATCATAGAAAAACGCAGGCAGATTCTTCTTCCAAATACTGCCTGAGAATAAACAACACACTCCGGTGTCATTTTAAAATAACAAACTTTTGATTGAAGAATAAACTAAGTATAAAAAACACCACAGACCTCTCACAACGTCCTATCTATTAAGTTGCAAGAGAATGACTGAATATGACATGTGAGGGGAGGAGCTATATAGCAGCTCTGCTTGGGTGATCCTCTTGCAATTTCCTGTTAGGGAGAGAATATATTCCATAAGTAATGCATGATCCGTGGACTGAACACACTTAACAAGAGAAAAGACACCGCTCTGCTCAGTATCAAGTGGAACAGCAGGATGTAAACGTTATCCAAAACATCCGAAAATCCCCAAATAATAAAGCCATAATTTCCAAACATCAGAAATCGACGAGGCTAACGAAATAAAGATATCCTTCAGCCTCAGAGGTACCATCCCAAAAACAATAAGGGAAGACATTAACCCCATAGTCTCCACACATACATTCAGTGCCTGCACACTGCCCCCAAATAAATCCTACATAAAGGATTAAATTATGTCCCATGAGAATTATTGCAGAGATAATCCTTTCCAAGTGCAAGTCTCCAGAACCTAGAAGACAAAAGCACTTAACTGCAAATCTAGCTGTCGGGCAGAAAGACAGCTCACAAGGTGTGAAAGGACACATACTTCTATCAGAGACCAGTAGAAAAAGAGAAAACAGAGTAACCAACTCTGGCTTTCTATAACAGGGGTAGCAGTAATGTTAGAAGTAAAGCAAAGACAACCTTGTCGGCTTCTAACTGCTAAAAGCCACCACTACTCTTACTAAAGTGATTGACATGGACACAGCTAGACCTAATCCTTGATTACAGGGAAAAGTACCCATTGAAGGATCAAATCTTCTCAGACATCTCATCTTCGCTGTCCTCCCGGTTACAGAGGCAAAGAATGACTGGGGGTTATGGATAAGGGAAGTGACACTTAACAGCTCTGCTGGGGTGCTCTTTGCCTCCTCCTGCTGGCCAGGAGGTGAATATTCCACTAGTATTCCACTAGTAATTGGAATGATGTTGTGGACTCTCCATGCCATAGGAAAGAAAGTAGGCCTGCCCAAAATGTCCTCAGGGGTAAGGAACTCCTGCTGGTATAACTCCATGACTGATTCCAGCTAAGTATAAATGGCTCTGGTTAAACAAGTTTTAACCCCCATGGGACAGAATGATGAAAGAAGAAAACATGAATATAAAAATAGTTTCCCAGAGCACAGGAAAGAAATTATGCTTAGGCTTGTTTATAAAAAGATCACTTCTAGGTTGTATAATATTGACTTTAAAGTCTTAATGGTGCTTTAAGGCTTGACGTTTAATCCCATTGAGAAAGGGGAAGGAGCATTATTGGGATTACTAGTAAGTAATAACACCCTGGCAAAAGAGGGGAATGGGGCGGTGTTTGGCATGAGTGACATAGGGCACAAGATTAATTAGTGGGAATTTGGCTACTCCAAATCATAGCTCAGGCAACCTTATTTTATATACTAATATTTTACCTTTAGAACATTGTCACAAGCAGGGTATGTATTATTTACAAATATCTCACACAAATAAAACTCTTGCCGCTTGCCAAATCATTGGAACATAAATACTTTCAAGGGAGCTTATTAAAAGACTTTAAAAACAATTACTAATGATCTACTTATTTAGCACAGCAAGTTCCCTTAGGGATAATAAGCTAAGAACAGAGAAAACAAAATCTATGCTTACCTGATAAATGTATTTATTTCCGGATATGGTGAGTCCACAGCTTCATCAATTACTGTTGGGAATATCACTTGTGGCCAGCAGGAGGAGGCAAAGAGAACTACAGCCAAGCTGTTTAGTATCACTCCTCTCCACCCAACCCCCAGTCATTCGACTGAAAGGAAATGGAGAAAAAAGGAGTAACACAAAGTGTAGAGGTGCCTGAGGTTTAGTCAAAAATAACCGCCTTGAGAAAAAATAAAAGGTGGGGCCGTGGACTCACGATATCCAGAAATAAATATATTTAGCAGGTAAGCATAACTTCTGTTTTCTTTCCTAAGTTATGGTGAGTCCACGGCTTCATCAATTACTGTTGGGAACCAATACCCAAGCTATGAGGACACAGATGAATAGGGAGGGAAAAGACAGGCAGACCTAAACAGAAAGTACCACCACTTGAAGAACCATTCTCCGAAAAGAAGCCTTAGTCGAGGCAAACGTATAAAATTTTGAAAAAATATGCAGAGAAGACCAAGCTGCAGCCTTGCAAATTTGTTCCACAGACGCTTCATTTTTGAAAGCCCAAGAAGAGGAAACTGCACTCGTGGAATGAGCCATAATTCTCTCAGAAGGCTGCTGGCCAGCAGTCTCATAAGCCAAACGAATTATACTTCGTAACCAGAAAGTAAGAATAGTAGCAGTATCTTTCTGACCTTTACGTTTCCCAGAGAAACAAACAGGGCAGAAGACTGATGAAAATCCTTAGTCGCCTTAGCTCCCAGTCTAACAACCTGAAAAATAGCATTAGAAATAAAGGAATTGGCTATTTTAAGAGCCTTAATCCTGTCATTCAAAGAAGTCTCTACCTGAAGAGAATCAGACAATGCATCTAACCAATAGGATGCTGCACTAGTCACAGTGGCAATACACACGGCAGATTGCCTTTGGAGACCTTGATGAACATATATCTTTTTCAAATAAGTCTCCAGATTTTTTTGTCCATTGGGTCCTTAAAAGAGCAGCTATCCTCAATAGGAATAGTAGTTCTCTAAGCCAGAGTAGAAATGGCCCCTACTTTGGGCACAGTGTGCCAAGGATCCTTAATGGAGTCAGCGACAGGAAACATCTTTTTAAAAATATAGGAGACGGGGGGGGGGGGGGGGAAGCTACCCCTGGCTTCTCCTATTCCTGTGAAATAATCTTCATAGCCCAGTCTGGCACAGGAAAAGGAAGGAACATCAAAGTAACTATTAAGTTTACTAGATTTCTTAGGAGGAGTGACCACGACAGGAGTCATCTAAAGTAGCCAAAACTCCTTTAAAAGTACACAAAGGTGTTCAAGATTAAATCTGAAGGACACCACTTCAGGCTCAGAAGGAGGAATTATACTGTCCCAATCTGAGATTCACCCTCAGAAGCGCCCGGCGTGTCTTCCTCATCAGATTTATGAGCAAGGGCAACTTGGGTAGCAGAATTTGGAACAGCAACCTTACTGTCTGGCTCTCTAGATTTCCTCTTGTGCTTTCCCTGTAACCTGGGAATGTTAGTCAATGCCGCAGAAGATACCTGGGCAGCAATTTCTGCTTTCAAATAAACTCCCTCAGGGGTTAAAGAGGAAACACAGGGCACTGCATGTGATGCCATTAAGGCTTGGGACGTTACAGGAGAAGGCTGTACAGCAGAACAGCATCATCCTAAGAGACATTAGGCTCAACACCAAAAACTTTTCTTTATTCTGCAAAGTTTTCTTGACACATGAGGAACAAAATTGCATAGGGGAAACAATCTGCGCTTCTAAACACAAAAGACATGGATTTAATAAAGAAGGTTCCTGCTCCATATCAGACATTGCCTAAATTTTCACTCTAAGAAAAAATATGTTCAAAAAGAAAATATACCTTTAAATTTTTAACTGCAAAAAATAATTAATGCGATAAACAACTGATAACAAAATAATAAACAGAGTACTTCTCTTTACTCTCTGCGTCTTGCGAAGCTTAGCTTTGAGTATCAATACCCAGCAAACAAAACATTTTCAAGATACTAGAGCGGCTACACTCCTAACGACCCCCTAAGGACACTACACACCTCAGACTCGATTGAGGCACCTACCTGCTCGGTAACTTAAAACCGGAGTGGCAAACTGCCTAGAAGACTGCAGATTTGTGCAGCCGAGCACCGCTACGGAGTACAGGGAAGCCGCTCACATGACCGGACTCGTCTTTACTGCACCACAGTTTTGAAGGCGCGAAAAGATACATCCTGGTACGTCACAAATAAGAGCTCTAACAAAAACAAAGCCTCCGTAGCTGTAAACTGCCCCTAAGTGAAAGGCGACTGAACCACAGGCAGAACTAAAGCCTACAAACATAACAGGCTCTGATATACCTCAACTGACTGACAAGTTTGCACATTCAAACAATAATAAAAAAAACTCAAGTAAATAAAATTGAACATTCAAATAAAGCATTAATCCTTTCAGAGTTATGCCAGTCTCACACATGCTTTCCAGTGCCTGCCTCATGCCCAATGTAATCCTAACCACAGCATTATCTATGTCCCAAAATCATTAAGCAAAATCTCTGAAGTTGCTAAGTGCAGTGTCTCCCCACCTGGAAGAGAAAGCACTTACCTGCTAAATCCGCTGTCCAGCATGTAGACAGTTACAAGTTATGAGAGGACACAATTCCTCACAAAGACCTGCAAAAAAAAAAGAACAGAGTAAGCCTACTCTGGCTTTTTATACTAGGGCAGCAAACTGTTAGGAAAACACAGCAAGGACCACCTTACAAGTTCCTAACTGCTTTAAAGCCACCACTACCTGACTGCAAAGATTTACGTGGAATACGGCTATACCCCAAAACTTGCTTGTAGCGAAAATCCAATTTTTCTTCAGACACCAAAACTTCACCTCCTCCATGCACTGAAGGCAAAGAGAATGACTACGGGTTGTGGGGAGGGGAGTGATACTTAGCAGTTTAACTGTGGTGCTCTTTGCCTCCTCCTGCTGGCCAGGAGTGATATTCCCAACAGTAATTGATGAAGCCGTGGACTCACCATATCTTAGGAAACAAAATGGACTTTTACATAACACAATTGAACGGGTTGTTAAGGATATTAGTGCAGTGACCACGCCAGTAGCGGCCCCCATTGCAAAGGATCCACTGAATATCCCCAGGAAGATCCCTATGGACTTAAACATTGCAGTGATGTCAAAGGTGTGACTGTTGTCTCCAGCCGGTTGATAGGCTACAATGGACCTGAAAAAAAGATAAAAAGTATTATAATTTTTCCATAAAAGGTCTAAGGCTGAGCTATAACATATAAAAGGATCATATTATTTTCAACAGATTTCCTTTTTCTTCACTATTTTCATCAACACTAATTCCCATAATCATGCTCTACATATAAACAGGTACAGGTATAAATACCAGAATTCCAAAATACAGATTAATTCTTACTTTTTTGTTAATATATTTTTTTTTTAATAAAATAAAATTATTTTAAAAAAAAATGTTTTCCTTGACAGTGCTAGTCTATATTTACTTAAAGCAACAACTCTCTATTACCTTTCTGATTACCGTACTATGTTTCTAGTGGCACTTTGTACACAAAAGTATTACAAATAATATAAAACTACCTTTAGCTGTATTATGACATGTAATTATTGCGTAAATGACATTTATAGATAATGTTGATGACACTTGGTCCCATCGATTGTCCAAGTTGTACCAATTTACAAATGCAAATAT